>NC_137457.1:241412258-241476848 GCF_964235325.1 Thermobia domestica | reverse complement strand
AGCATTTTAATAAATAGAGTAGCTGAACCTTGGTTGTCCATACAGCGCACCATTCTATTTTATAATACAGTGAAACCTCTGAATAACGGACACCAGTGTGTCGGGGCCGGTGGCAGGAGGCGATCAGAACTTTTGCGGCCACTGGTGAGGGAATCCCACCACAGGTCACGAACATAAAAAGAGATTATTAGCGACAATATCTCTACCAAAGGTAGCCGAAATCAAACTAACAGAATAATTAATAAAGGACCACGGAAGGTCTCAAGAATATCTCTGACTTAGAGGGTTGCCTGACATTAAAAATGTAATGGAGCTGAGCAGTCTGTGGGGCTTGGCAATTTATTAGTACTGTAAGGAGGAGGTCCGTCCTGTTCAAACAATGTCCGACTAACAAGGCTGTCGGCAAGGTGATTTGATAGGGAGAGAGAGAACAGGATGAGTGCCTATGTATGACAATAATTAATTACAAAATTCAAGCACGAGTTTACGAAATTATAAAGGAGCCTTGATCCGTGAATGTCCCGCAGGTAATTGCCAGCACTTTAGAGCAGTGGCGGCTCCAAAGGGGTCACTAGTTAACGTGAAGCCCACACAACAACGAGATTAATTGGCACACCAAAATAATAGACACTAGGACTCGTGCAAAGAAATAAATATTTGTAGCGGGACGACAACTTAATAATTAGGCACGTATTATACAACAATGAATTAAAATAAAGCTAATGCAATGTAAACAAGATTATTAACACACTTAATGGACCTCAAGTACATAAACTTCACAAGACAAGGTCAGGCTTGGCCATACTTAAATAATTCAGCCTAATAACAATTTAATCGATAAAACAGTAAAATGGAAGAGATAGTTATCGCTAACAACCTTAGTTGTAGAATCACTTTACACAAACACTGAAATCGGCTATTGGGTGCAAAGAAGTAGACGTGATTCTGAGTCGATGCGAGGAATCAAGATGCACAATTAAGATCACTAAAACAATTTAAATCACTCACCTCGCAATTGAACACCTACACAGATGAAAGAGTTCCAAGTGGCCTCTGGAGATATCGTCGAGTCCTGTATAAGTCCAGTTGAGCTTAGCGTGGTAACAAGATGTTCGCTGCGACCAAGAATTCCCAGAAGATGTCGGTATTGGTTCGAGCGGTAAAACCAACAAGATGCTTCCACTTCCTACGGAGAGTGAAGTTCTTTCTCCAATCGGAATTCTCACGGCGAATGCAGGAATAGTACTGGAGTCGCAGAACACACACAGAAGGGTGATGGTTCACTCAACTTCCCACTTCACAGAGGATAAAGAGTTCGGTCCTCAACAGGCGTGACTGGTGTAGTGGTTCACGTAGGAACCAGAGAACGAAAGAGATGTGATAATAATGACTTCGACGAACGGCTTCTTCGGAGGTTCTTTCTGAGAGAATATGAGTAGGTGAGGTCGTACTTTGAAAACTTTAGATGGGCGTTTTAAATGACTGGAACGCCGAGTTAGAAGTAGTATGAATTTTATTGTAAGTTGCTTTTGTACAGCGCAGAAGAGTTGATAAGCAATAAGATGTTATACATCAGATGTAATTTTAGATGACGCATCAGTCTAGTGGCGTATGCGTGAAACTTGAGAGGGGTCAGAATATGACCAATGATAAAAGAGAAATAAGGGCAGTTCAATGAAGAGATCGAATTACGACTGCCTGCATGTAGTAGTAGTAAACTTACTAGAAACAAAGTTCAGCACAGTAATGAAGTTCTTGCTGTATTGCACACACGAAATGAAAACAGAGATGGTCCTTGGTAGGAGAACGGAGATGACGGAGTTCTCCACTAACACAGTGTAATAACAAACTCTGATAATGCACTAAGTTCTTTTCTCTATGACTCTAACAAAGTCAGAGAAGAAACGCAAGTCCGGCGGGCGAAGGACAGAAGCCTGAGCCCGAAGAGTGGGCCGGAGCCCCCGGCGACGAGCACGAAGCTCGTGCCTCGTAGACACACAATGATTTCCCCCGAGAACAGCTTGTACAGCTATTTTGTATTCAGGGAGTTTATTCACACGTTACGTACGTGGGAGTATAGTAGGGTGGTATCTTTCCAAAAGGGCGGATACTCGTGTGCAATGAAATTAGTCTTTACGTTTAGATTGGGTATTGATAATCTAAACGACTATTTAGGGTGTTAACTAGAATAGTCACGCATGCGCGTTATTACAAACAGTATAAGGCTTTAGCGTCATCTAGTACATAGTATCCAAATTAAAAGTCAAAGGTTAATTTGATATTACAAAGAAAATCAGGCTTTATCCGGATTTTACAGGTTTCTTAATAGTTTCACAATGATACCAAAAATACAAGTGTTCCCAAGACACTTATTTTATACGGTGTCAAAATAGACATATTTAGTATTTTCGAAGTGTCAATTTCGGCGCCAAAATGTTAATTATACGTCTACCATGTTTTTGAGAACATCTGGGCTTAAACAGAGGACAATGAGAGTATTCAGAAAATAACATCAGACTCTCAGATAAGACACAAGGGTTAGATATTCCCTTGCACGTGCAGCGAATCGAAGGTTATAGGTTACCAATTCAGATCTGTTTCTCAAGATGCAAAGAGGGGAGAAAAAGATATGAGTTTCCTCTTACGAAACAACAGCTAACTTTAAGTATTCTTCTGGCTTAGTTATTCCACAGAAAGAACAAAATATAAAGAGAGAAATTTAACATTGACTAATACCCGCAATAATTACATGGCAATAAAGCAATTAAAAGGTTTTTAAAGAGTAATTATGAATTTAATAACAGTAAGAAAAGCAAAAATTTAGGTCGGCCCGAAGGCGCCTCAGGTCGGCCGCTACAGTCCTCCCGCGTAAAATAAAAAAAATAGACGAGGGAACTGAGGAATATTTTTTTTTGACTACTTGGGCTTAAATTTTTTTTAAAAAAAATTAAGTGGCAATATTGTTTTTAAACTTTAGAGTTGGCAACACTTTTTAATCTTTAGGATTGGCAACACTGCTTAATACTCATACATAGATATGTTCAATTAAAATTTCTTAGTCCTAGTTGGCAACACTTACTAATTCTTTAAGTAAAGTTCATAAAGGCAAAACATTTTTTTTTTATACCAGCGAATATTATTTTATACACAATTATAGCTAAATAATCGAAGTACTTAAATCCATAAAGTAAAAACCCATTGAAATAATTATATATTATTAGTTAACACCATAATTAAATAATGACACAGAAGTAGTGATATCAGTAGTACAGAAGTACTCGTTAAAATCCCAAAATAGCTTAAATATATATTTTTGTGTATATAAGAAGATATACGATTATCTAAAGGTCTAATACCTAGGTCATACCCAAACAATTAAAAAGTTAAAGAAATGTTTATATATATACACCTATAACTAGAATTAATTATGAGAACCCAAA
Organism: Thermobia domestica; assembly: GCF_964235325.1. NCBI lineage: Eukaryota > Metazoa > Arthropoda > Insecta > Zygentoma > Lepismatidae > Thermobia > Thermobia domestica. The sequence continues at coordinate 241,473,408 of NC_137457.1, read as the reverse complement.
ATTATTATTAAACTACGTTAATAAACAAAGTTATCATTAGACTACCAGTTATTTAGATATAAAATCTCGATTGTGAGTGAATCACAAATTTAAGAAATTACTACATAGCTCTACCAATGGTTATATACGTATAATACAAAGAGTTCCCTAGTTGGTACGATTTGTTCCTACATATTTACAAAACCAAGCTTTGTCTATAAAAATATACAAAGACTAACAAGGCCAATACAACATGATTTCATATAACTACATTATACCTACTAAAACATTATAGCGAGGGATAACATAAATGACCTCAATTATGTACAGTACGCATGTAAAATATTTTTTTTACTCAGTTTTTTATAGTTATTATTATTATAATACGAGTTCCTATATATACAAAGGATATACCTATATGTAAAGGAGATGGATGACCCATACTAAATTAATATAATCAGATATTAAACCCATGGAACATGCAATTATGCTATACAAATCAATTATAACTACATATGGAGTATATATAGATAATAAAGGTTTACACGTATTTTTTTTTTACTAGTCTACAATCATTAACGATAGTTGTATTCTTGACCTCTCTAGACATTCAAGGAACTGCACATTTCCTAAACGAAATTTCTACTAGGTATATATATAGAATTACTAAATTTAACAAAAGATTTGAATGACTTCTATATTATTAAAGTACAAGAATCAACTACTTAAAATTCTAGGGATTATACACACTACATAGAATCGCAAGACTACCGTATACAGAGTATAACTACATTAGTTAATGAAGTATTTAATTCATGATTTTTATTATTATTATTATTATTATTATTATTATTATTACTATATGTAAATTTTTCTTTTTCTCTACGTTTTGTTTTTGGATACATTAATTAAAAATTTACACTTTATCACTTACTCCAAAATTGTCAAAACAAACCATTAGTTACACGATAAGAAAGGGAGCCAGTTTGTTTTTGTTTTTTTTTTTTTATTTTCTTTTAGTCTTTACCAAAATTGGGTTACTGGGACTCCCTGAGGTCGAAGGTTATCCACTACCGGAGGGTAGTTGGGAATTGACACTCAGATGTTTTCTCTTCTCTTTTTTTTTTTTTTTTTTTACTACACTCCACGCTGAGGTCAGGGTGGTGTGAAGAAAAGAAATTATACTACAGCCCTGTCTGGTAAGGGTCTGGTTTTTCTTTTAAACAGAGAACGGCCAAAAGAAGAATTTCTATGTTTTCATACAAGCTTTCGAATGAAATGAAGGCTGATTTCTTTTAGCGCGAAAGGGATAACTAGAACATATATATATATATATATATATATATATATATATATATTCTTTAAACACTTTATAACATTCATCCTTTAAACAATTAGAATTCAGTACGGGACAGCGTATGAATGTTTCAAAATGAATCCTTTTTAAATAGCATTTATATGGAACACGACTCAATACAGGGTGTTCATAAACTAAATGGCAATTTTATAGTTACGTCTAAAATACCTAAATTATAATATGGCGCAAACGACCAATATACAAGATCAATTATGGTCTAAACTTTCAACATTTTCATTTAACAATATGCCAATTAACGCGTGGTTCAATATTATTGTTTAGTGACTATTGTCACGCAGTTGAACAGACGCTTAACAAAAAATCAATCAAATAAATCATCTCAATTTATAAAATGAACTGCTACAATTAGTTAATCGATAAGAGAGGTAGAGTTACAATATAGAATTTTAAATCAACATATATTTAATTGTACTCTTCGCACAGAGGTACTTTACGTCATTTTATTAGCAAAGGAACCAATATAACTGAAGTACTGACGTTTAGAAATTAACAATGAATTTAAATATAACTTCAGGCAATTATCTTGTTGCCTTACTATGATAACAACTACCTTTTACAGTAAAATATTGATATCATTCAATTGGTAGGTCTTAATTTCAACCTGGATATTCACCAAAAATTCATATTAATTATAACATATAGTAGATATCAAAATACAGTTATCATAGGCATTATAACGCATAATATCTCAAATGCCATTATCATATTTATTATAATGTATATTCACGTTAGAATATTATTAGAATTACAGCTTAAAATGTCTATTCCTGGTAAATACAATAATCAATATATCCAAATGATAAAAATAGAATGTGCCACAACCTTATAGAAATACAATCGAACGGAAATAGACTATAATTACTTAAATACATTTAAGAACAATTAATACAATTCAACGAGAATTCCTTACAGGAGACATGATGTCGACTCTTAGATACAAATTAAGTTGGCACTCGGACGGCAGGAGGCAAGAGAGGTATAATAAGGATTACTTTTAGCCTATTATCTAATATTAACTCATATGACCCTGGGACTTACATTTACTTCGCATTTATTCATAATTTTAACTTTGAGGAATTTAACCGCGTATTTACATTTTAGAGACCTTTTGGGATATCTATACGCACAAAAGAACGATTTATCATTTCAAATAGGAGACAAGAAGGAGTTTATATGCAATTACAAAATGATCAATAATGCACTTATTTACTAAACAGGGCGGCTGTATTTGACATTTAGGCCCGATAAGAATTTTATTCTAGAAAATAACTCGATTCCTGGACTTGCAAAAGCATTTCTTTACTCATGATATTATAACAACACTAATTTACGCGGAAGCTAGAAAACATAACAATACTTGATACATTGGACAAGCGAATTTAATTCTCTCTTCGGACAACCTTAGATTTTCTTAAGGACTCGTGCTTGGACTCATTAGGGAGCAAGAGTGCTCAAAAGGATTAGGTCTACACAAACGCACCTTTGATTAGATTAGGCACTCGCGAGCAAGAACATTTATGACCATTTAAATACAACATTAGCTTCCATACATATCATTACCATCTCGAAAAGCACATAGTTAAAACTTTAACACCATAGGGTGTCTTTCGAACGAAACACTGGGCTTCCTTCCGAAAGAACCAAACATTCTCTGGTCGTTCGTTAGTAAACTGAACGATAATAAACAGCTGCGGGACCTAGGGGGTCCATAGCGACCTGGGATGTAATAGGAGGGTCCCGTACCTTTAAGGGGGTAAGCCTTCTCAAAGATCCGGCTTAACATCCTTACAATTACGCGGACGCACCATTATACAATAAGGTCGATATAACAGAGGATCAACATTAGAGATTGCGCGATTCTCAGCTAATACAAGCGATAGAAACAAGCGGCAATTCTCTGAAACGACCAATTTACGCTTTGGGGCTGATAATTGTAGTTAATTATCACGTTTGATGGAATTGGTACAATAAGATCGATTCAACGGAGTATAAACATCAGAGATTGCACGATTCTCAGCTAATACAAGCGATAGAAACAGGTGGCAATTCTCTGAACGACCAATGTACGCTTTGGGGCTGATAATTATAGTTAATTATCACGTTTGATGGAATTGGTACTCTTTTAGGAAAGGGAATTGACACATCCTAACCTAATCTGGACTCCATGAATTACTGCTGGAACAAGGGAGAGGTATGATCACTGTCTCAATATTTTCCGACAGGGTGTCTCCCAACGACACGTTCCAAAATTAGATAGCTCGCTAAAATTTATAAAATAATTACACAACTCGAGGCATTAGCGCTCGGCAAGGAATAGCAAAATTAATAACAATACTACAGAGCACGGTTTTACGTCCTGAACAAATGAAATTATTAACACAATGACTAAGGTCGAATTTATCGTGACCGGAAAGTAATAAATTCATAGATAATTCAACTTCTAACATAATGAATAAGAAAAGATTCATTGATTAATAATGTCTACTAATAAATTATTTAAACGTCTCCTTAATTAATAACAATAGCTAAGCACAAACGGAATTGTTAGGATTAGTCTTTCTACTACATTAAGTTCACGTATTTCTTCCTTATAAAAACAGCCTTACACTGGCAATTAAAATTTACAAGAGCTTTATTAAAATTACAAAACTTTGATGCCATGGACTTCAAAAAGCAATAACGCATATCCTAATAATTTACGCTCTTATCATTCAATCAAAATACAAGGGACTTCGCGGTCTTAGAATACAGGGTACTATACGTCAGGGGTGTCCCACATTAGTGTTGTCTTTATTCAAACACGACTTAAAATAATAAAATAACGAGTTAGGCTTAATATTACAACAACTTATTAAGAATGGTCTCTACTTAAAACAAATTACTAAACTGAATTTATTGCCCTTTTAAACTTTCAATCTTGGTATACTTAATTCTCTCATAATTAACAAAAAGCACGTCCATTCATAAACAATAAAATTAAATTGGCCTCCAAGAAAATTTAAAATAATTTGAAAACTTCAAAATCACAATAATGAATCTCATTATGAACTTTTACTGAGAAACGAAACATATTAAGGCTTTAGTTCGCATAGTTCGTGTAAGGAATCTCTTTAGCACCTAACATAATATTTAATTTACCACTAACGCTGAGAAGCCAGGCGGGGAAAGATCAAGGATTTACCCACAATCAAAGAACTAACAACGTGTGAGTATAAGGACTCACAGAATGAAAATTTCAAAATAAATTTCAAAATGTCAATGATGTTTGTTTTGACTGACTTGTTCATTAATTACACAAGCAGAATTTGAATACTTGGAGTTCCTACACCAGCCTTACGACTGATGATTCTTGAAATGAATCTCGCGAAAATCCATTGCAAGAATCGAACTCAGAATACGTTGAGAAGCTTTGAATACAGAACGGAATAGCTTTCATCTCGATAGGTGAAGAAGAAAGTATCCGTCCCGCATTTGGCGCCATAAACCTTCTCAAGGTATTGTGTTGATATTTTTCCCTACAGTTTCTTTTTTTTTAATACTAACGCATTACACAACCGAGGAACACTAACCAACACACTTCCTTTTTCTCGCTCTTTCTTTTTCTTTTTGTTTTGTTTTGCCCAGCTGGGGAAACTAACAGAGAACAGATGTTTTCTCTCTGTGTTGAAGAAAAAGGAACGAACTATTCTTTTGATATATGGACTGTTTCTTTTTCCTTCCCTCATTGACTTCTCTAGAACAAGCAAAATGATAGTTAAGCTTTCAGGGTAGAAGGGGGCATTTGCCCTACGCAACATATCAACACAAAATGTTTACTTTCAAGCAAATTAATAGGAAACCTGTCCTTTCAATTAACACAATTTAAACATTAAATTATACGAAACTCATTTAGAATATAACTGTGACCCTAAGCAAACTACTTAACACAAATGAAAGTAATAATATAAATAACTCCTGCTTTGTCATTTACAAAAGCAACATAGGATTCTATAATCAATATCAATTAACACATTATTAGATGACGAGCTAATGATCGAATTCCACTGCTGAACACCAAATTTATGTCGGGGCCGGTGGCAGGAGGCGATCAGAACTTTTGCGGCCACTGGTGAGGGAATCCCACCACAGGTCACGAACATAAAAAGAGATTATTAGCGACAATATCTCTACCAAAGGTAGCCGAAATCAAACTAACAGAATAATTAATAAAGGACCACGGAAGGTCTCAAGAATATCTCTGACTTAGAGGGTTGCCTGACATTAAAAATGTAATGGAGCTGAGCAGTCTGTGGGGCTTGGCAATTTATTAGTACTGTAAGGAGGAGGTCCGTCCTGTTCAAACAATGTCCGACTAACAAGGCTGTCGGCAAGGTGATTTGATAGGGAGAGAGAGAACAGGATGAGTGCCTATGTATGACAATAATTAATTACAAAATTCAAGCACGAGTTTACGAAATTATAAAGGAGCCTTGATCCGTGAATGTCCCGCAGGTAATTGCCAGCACTTTAGAGCAGTGGCGGCTCCAAAGGGGTCACTAGTTAACGTGAAGCCCACACAACAACGAGATTAATTGGCACACCAAAATAATAGACACTAGGACTCGTGCAAAGAAATAAATATTTGTAGCGGGACGACAACTTAATAATTAGGCACGTATTATACAACAATGAATTAAAATAAAGCTAATGCAATGTAAACAAGATTATTAACACACTTAATGGACCTCAAGTACATAAACTTCACAAGACAAGGTCAGGCTTGGCCATACTTAAATAATTCAGCCTAATAACAATTTAATCGATAAAACAGTAAAATGGAAGAGATAGTTATCGCTAACAACCTTAGTTGTAGAATCACTTTACACAAACACTGAAATCGGCTATTGGGTGCAAAGAAGTAGACGTGATTCTGAGTCGATGCGAGGAATCAAGATGCACAATTAAGATCACTAAAACAATTTAAATCACTCACCTCGCAATTGAACACCTACACAGATGAAAGAGTTCCAAGTGGCCTCTGGAGATATCGTCGAGTCCTGTATAAGTCCAGTTGAGCTTAGCGTGGTAACAAGATGTTCGCTGCGACCAAGAATTCCCAGAAGATGTCGGTATTGGTTCGAGCGGTAAAACCAACAAGATGCTTCCACTTCCTACGGAGAGTGAAGTTCTTTCTCCAATCGGAATTCTCACGGCGAATGCAGGAATAGTACTGGAGTCGCAGAACACACACAGAAGGGTGATGGTTCACTCAACTTCCCACTTCACAGAGGATAAAGAGTTCGGTCCTCAACAGGCGTGACTGGTGTAGTGGTTCACGTAGGAACCAGAGAACGAAAGAGATGTGATAATAATGACTTCGACGAACGGCTTCTTCGGAGGTTCTTTCTGAGAGAATATGAGTAGGTGAGGTCGTACTTTGAAAACTTTAGATGGGCGTTTTAAATGACTGGAACGCCGAGTTAGAAGTAGTATGAATTTTATTGTAAGTTGCTTTTGTACAGCGCAGAAGAGTTGATAAGCAATAAGATGTTATACATCAGATGTAATTTTAGATGACGCATCAGTCTAGTGGCGTATGCGTGAAACTTGAGAGGGGTCAGAATATGACCAATGATAAAAGAGAAATAAGGGCAGTTCAATGAAGAGATCGAATTACGACTGCCTGCATGTAGTAGTAGTAAACTTACTAGAAACAAAGTTCAGCACAGTAATGAAGTTCTTGCTGTATTGCACACACGAAATGAAAACAGAGATGGTCCTTGGTAGGAGAACGGAGATGACGGAGTTCTCCACTAACACAGTGTAATAACAAACTCTGATAATGCACTAAGTTCTTTTCTCTATGACTCTAACAAAGTCAGAGAAGAAACGCAAGTCCGGCGGGCGAAGGACAGAAGCCTGAGCCCGAAGAGTGGGCCGGAGCCCCCGGCGACGAGCACGAAGCTCGTGCCTCGTAGACACACAATGATTTCCCCCGAGAACAGCTTGTACAGCTATTTTGTATTCAGGGAGTTTATTCACACGTTACGTACGTGGGAGTATAGTAGGGTGGTATCTTTCCAAAAGGGCGGATACTCGTGTGCAATGAAATTAGTCTTTACGTTTAGATTGGGTATTGATAATCTAAACGACTATTTAGGGTGTTAACTAGAATAGTCACGCATGCGCGTTATTACAAACAGTATAAGGCTTTAGCGTCATCTAGTACATAGTATCCAAATTAAAAGTCAAAGGTTAATTTGATATTACAAAGAAAATCAGGCTTTATCCGGATTTTACAGGTTTCTTAATAGTTTCACAATGATACCAAAAATACAAGTGTTCCCAAGACACTTATTTTATACGGTGTCAAAATAGACATATTTAGTATTTTCGAAGTGTCAATTTCGGCGCCAAAATGTTAATTATACGTCTACCATGTTTTTGAGAACATCTGGGCTTAAACAGAGGACAATGAGAGTATTCAGAAAATAACATCAGACTCTCAGATAAGACACAAGGGTTAGATATTCCCTTGCACGTGCAGCGAATCGAAGGTTATAGGTTACCAATTCAGATCTGTTTCTCAAGATGCAAAGAGGGGAGAAAAAGATATGAGTTTCCTCTTACGAAACAACAGCTAACTTTAAGTATTCTTCTGGCTTAGTTATTCCACAGAAAGAACAAAATATAAAGAGAGAAATTTAACATTGACTAATACCCGCAATAATTACATGGCAATAAAGCAATTAAAAGGTTTTTAAAGAGTAATTATGAATTTAATAACAGTAAGAAAAGCAAAAATTTAGGTCGGCCCGAAGGCGCCTCAGGTCGGCCGCTACAAAAATATGACCAAAACTGTGAAACATATGACCTTAACTTTCCTACTCTACGTTCACAGAAATATATTAGGCGAAATCAGAAGGGATCACACATTTTTTCTAGCCCCAGGCCTCTAGATGGGTTAATCCAGGCCTAGTTACACCCTGTATAAAATAGAACGAAAAGTAATTTCTCCAGAAAAGGAGGAACCGATAATTTTCAGGAACACGGATAAACGGAAAACGGAAAATTATCCGAAACCTAAAACGGAAATAGAATTTTTTTTCAGAAAATGGAAACGAAAAACCGAAAAATACATTTTCTGGAAAACGATTTTTTTTTTCTTTTCGGAAAATAGCCATCCCTATTAAAAGTATGAACATCTCAGACTTACTGCAATTTCCCCCCTGTCCTGTATAAGTGAACAGCGGCGCAAATTTGTCTTCAAAATTGGGGGGGAGGAGTAAGACTATTAGATATATATTTAAAGCGATGTTCAAAACATTTATGGAGTTAAAAAATCAATGCTGTGGAAAATCAGGGGAGCAGAGTTATTCTGAGGAAACATCAACTTAATCTCACTTTCCTTTATGGCAATCGGACAAATATCATGACATTTCTTTTCCAAAAAACACATTTCAAATCGATTTATTGGGGGGACAGTACCCCAATACCAAGATTAAAGACGACATGTCCCCTTATATCCCCTGGGATTTGTGCCAGTGTAAATGAAGCCCCAGGTTAGAATATCATCTCCGTGAACAGATTAGATTTCTAAAATTCGATCCTCTACATCTTGGTCAAAATTGACGATGATCCTTCAAAGTTTTTTTTTTTTTTTTTTTTTTTTTTTTTTTTTTTTTTTTTTTACTCGAACGGACAAGATAAATTTTTACAACAGTTTTGGTAAACCAAATTCTTTTGAAAGGAAGAAAGGAAAGGAACTTCGAAATAATGCGAACATTAAATTTTAGTGCTGCATGGGAAAGTCTTGTGGTTGGGTAGACTGGAATAAGTGGCAATACTTGTTATAGTAATACGGTATTTCACGCAAAGAATATTCCCATAATATTTTCCGTCAACATAGGTATGTCATAGAAAAAAAAAAGAACTGACAAGCTCGTTAGCTATAAATTCACACACAAAATCTGAACTGACAACATCACACATACAGGAAGGAACATCACCAGAAACACTTGTACCGTTTGTTTGTTTGTTACATAATTTGAGTTACAGTAAATGATCAACAATTTTCTTCTTTTTTTCTTTTACCATACAAAGCCTGTTTGTCTTCCTGCTAATCAGGTTTCCTTTTGCTAGATCGCGACCATTCTTTCTTGTTTACTATATCAAAGTAATTTCTACAGGATACTAGCTCCCCTCGCGGCTAAGATGCTGCTGCTGCCACAGACTACATATCTATACTACAACAATGAGATGCTCGCTAACTAGGTGGCACTTGCACAGTTGCCAAGTCCAATCAGGTAGAGAACACGGTTTTGGGAGCCTCATTTGGTAATTATTTCCGGTAGAAAAGAAGGAATGGGAGAGAACTTGTAGCCTCAAAAATGATACGCTTGCCATCATTACATTAATGTGGTCGGATTTAGTTTTAAAATATAGGTAGAAAGTGTATATCGTATCAGGAAGCTTATTGTTCAGTAAAAACAATTGAATTCATTTTAACCCTTCTTCTTTAATATCTGGCGGTGTAGCCTTATATACATACAGGCCTGGACTGGGGAACCAAGTCATCTAGGCCAATGTTTCGCAATTAGTGGCTCGCTAATTACAAATAGTCCAGAGATTTGTCCATATTGTCTTCTTAGATTGGGCATTGGTCTAGAAAAGATAGGGAAAAAAAATGTAAAATATAAAATTCATCACACACTCTAACTGAGAATATCAAACAAGTATAAACTATCCTCTATAAAACAAAAGATCTCAGACTGTGAGTAAAGATAATATGCAAACTTCATGAACATTAAAAAGTCATGGGTTGCATAACATCCAAGCGAAAATATTTAAATATTCTTAATAAATCATTATTACAAATGCAAGACGGATGAGTCTGTGTTAGTCATACTAATTCCTAATAGTTCAGAATCAGGACAATAGTTGTCGCTAGCAGCGCTGCCTCCTACATGGCACTAAGAGATGTCAGTAGTGTGCAGACAATTTGAATACTAACCGTACTAGTATAAATATTACATTATACCTAGGTAAGCATTAATAAAGTAAAGATTATACTAGTAATTCAAATAGCTTGTAAAATATTTTTGATAGTTTTCAAAACTAGTGTGCATTTTCTATTAATAATACAGCTATATAACTTTAACGAAATTTTAAACCTATATAACGTTAAAGAAGTGTAAGGCTACTATTTTTAAAATATAAGTGTACTGGTATACTCCAGATATTAAAAACAAAATGCTTTCGAAGGGGCTGTAGGTCGAGAACGCACAAATAAAAGGGTGTGTGCGCGCTTGTATAAAAAATATGCCACGAGCGCACAAAATTCATTGCGGTGATACCACATTGTGTCAGAGAGTTGTTGGCACTGGTGACAGTTGACAGTTTTTCTCTTTTTTAATTTCAAAAGCACTATCAATCACTCTTTAACACAAAATATTGCATCATTTTAATAATATTTTAAATAATAATTATAAATTTAATAATAATAATAACACTTAAATATGTAGTATTAAGCCTATATCTTACATAAGCACATCATTATATTTACATAATAATTAATAAATCTTGATTTCGAAAGGTTTAACTATTAAGTTTAGGCATTCTCTAACATTTAAGGTAATAAATGTAGGTTTTGGTTCGAAGATAATGTTCGAGTGAATAGTTGTTTCAAAATAATTTTGAAAATTACTTTTTTTTTTTTTTGAAAAAGAGAGAGAGAGAGAAAAAAGATCTTTCCAAGGAATGAATTGATCCCGAGGCATACCTAACTTCAGTTCATCGGAAAAAATTATTCATTGGTTTCTTTGATTCCTTAATATTTTTGGATATCGGATCAGCATTAGCAATTAAAATTTCATACTTACAAATGAAATAGACAAATAGAAATATTATTTTTTTACACTTTTTTTTTTACATTTGTAATTACAGGATTTCATTGACGAACATTTTTTTCTCTTAATTATTGTCTATTTCGTTTGGAAAAATTGACATTATTTTTCTTGTCCTGTGTTCTGAATAAGTATCATTCCATCCCGTAGTTTAGCAACGTCCTCCGAAGTTGGGACACTAAGCAGAACCTCGGCATTGCTGGCATGAGAACTTGTGGGTATCGAAAATTTTAACAAACACGAGACATTCTCCAAGTAATATTGTTTCTCCCTTTTCTTCTTCTTCTTCTTTTTTAAAGGTTATTGTATCCCAGTAAACTTCTACAGAAATAATTTGGTATTACCCTATAAATGTATAAAGCAATTTTCATAACTTAAACTAGAAACACAATTTGCTGAGCAAAGCAACTTTTTTTTTTTAATAATAAATGTGTAACAGTTCGGAGGAAAGGTTGAGCACCACTGGCCACTAGCTAGCTACAGACTTAAACCCTACAATTGTGGCCGTGATATTAATCTGAGAAATGAATAATGAATATGAAAGAATGGGAAAATGACAGTATATTTTATATAATATCCAACATTCAGGGTAGAATAAAAAGAATATTTTTTTTCAATATTAATCATAGACAATATTAAAAACCGTAGAAAAATATTGACAATGAACTGTTTTCTTTCTTTCTTAACAATACATGTAGAATTAAACTTTCTTTAAGGTTGGATCCGTTCGCATAATCCTGTAATTCAGCTGTCCCGGAGGCGAAATAGTATAATGGGGAACGGAGGTACCGTCCTTTATAACCTTTATATTACATAAGAACGCAAAAACACGAAAATTCAAAACTTCTTCAGGTACAGGAGAGTTTTTAGAAGTGTGTGAAAAGTATCAAGTTCATCGAAAACGGAAATATCGTAAATGTAGCGTTATTACGATCAATAACATCGTTTTATCTTGTTACTATGGACCAGGGTTGGCTGGTTTAAACCAAGATGGTTTAAACCAGCTGTTTAAAAAAAATGGTTTAACCCCCCCCCCAAAAAAACAACGAAAAATGCTTTAAATCGTGTGAACTTTATGGTGACGCCCACATGTCAAACCATTCGCATTACGTTTATTTACTTTTCACCTTTTAATCAAGGGGTCCCTAGGGTTCAATTCTCGGTCGAACCACAACCCATCTTTCAAGTGTAAACCAACTAGCGATTCGAGGTGTCCCTTTAAGTGAAAGTCTCCTCCGTGATGACCTTGGTATTTAATAAGGATGTTACGCCTAAACATACAAAATGAAACCAAATTATATATTTCTACTTGAATGAATGCCTGTTGTTTTATAAAGAAGCCAAGCTTGCCTCTCATTGATAGAGATTGGCAAAATTTATCAACTGCCTACGTAGCTTCCAACATCAACTTGGATTTGACTTTAATTTTATTGAATGATATCTACATATCAAATTTGTAATTTAATACCTCAGTTTTAGCGTAGTGATTATGATACGTTGACCTTAAAATTTTACATACAAATACATTTAAAGTAATAACAGGATTTTTCCAATGGCTAAGGCGGGAGTTTCCCGATTTATATATAATTCTGTATAATGTTTTTACTTGTGTAACTGTTTATCTTTTTGTCCTTCTGAAATGACTCTTGACAATTATATTAACAAGTAGACCTATGTAAAGATCAGTACAACGTGTTTTTATCAGGAGTCCTTCGTGAGTGAGTCGGCAATCGCATTTGTGACGAATTAGTCCCGGTTTCGTGTCCAAATGGACAATTTCTCTTGGATGTAAGTCGAGAAGCGGTTTGGATTCCACTTTAAGCTTATGTGACCCCTACCAGCATAACCTTGTTGTTGCATAATAACACCAAGACGAAACAAACTAATTGCTGTTCATATCGTATATAAATACATAGAGTAAATTATTTAAACAAAAAAAAAGTGGTTTAAACAAAAAGAACGGCTTTAAACAAATTTTTTTTTTTTTTCAAAAAAAAAACATGGTTTTGCCAACCCTGTATTGACATGTTAACATCTACTTCCGATAAGTACTTATTTTTGCAAGCATCGCGTTTGAGATTGGGAATAGCCATTCCATTTAAGAAGCAAGATGTGCAGTACGTTCATAGTAGTAGAACATACTTAGATCATAATTTTGGTCACTCCGGTGCTTTATTGAGCTCCCTCGTGGCTAAGCGGTTAGCGTACGCGCCTTTGGCGTGGGAAATCCGGGTTCGATTCCCGGCGAGAGCTAATGTGGTTCGGATTCCACGTTAATCAGTAGGTCCACGTCTCATATAGCATCGCTGCTGAAAGGGACGCTAAACTAAAATCAACAACAACAACAATCCGGTGCTTTATTAACAGTGTTGAACACTGACAACGAGTAACATACTTCATTTATACTTTTTATTTGATATCTGCCAATGTCAATAATCAAAATTAGAGGATTGATGGGTTTTCTTCTATATTACAATATAAAATTGAAATTTTCATTTTAACGTCCCACAATTATGCACTTTGGGCTAAGGGAGACGAATGATCAAAACAAGTGAGTGATGATGGAAGAGATGGTCGAATGATAATGTGGGAGGCACGGGAGTACTCTGAGAAAATCTCACCATAAATTACTTGGTTAGGGATCGAACCAGGGACCGCACGCAGCAGAAGTAAGCACTGTACCACTGAGCTACTGTGCCTTTCTATATTACAGTTATATATACGTATAAAAATGTATGCCAGCATAACTCTGGAACTCCTGGAGAATTCTTAACCAAACTTGGTACACATTTGATTTGAAATGTGAAATAAATACCGGAGGGGTAAGATACCCTTAAAGTTGGGAAAGGATGACTGTTACGTTTAACAACCCTAACATATTATGCAACACTTCGCAATTTAAAATAATGTTGGTTGCCTACACAATAGGGATAACATTTTCAGTGAAAATGCAAATTCTACGGAAAGGGCTTCAAAAACTTTATATAAACCTCTCAGTTTTGTATTTTCATATATTTTGCATAAATATTAAGGTAACTGGCTATAATAACGCCACCATTCTTAGTTTTTCGAAGATTTCACATTTAATATTTGACGGAAAAAATAAATATTGCATTGTTTAGTAGCTTGGTGTTCACTGATTACGACATAGTGCTTCTCGGTGGGAGCTCATGTGGTTCGGATTCCACGTTAATCAGTAGGTCCACGTCTCATATAGCCTCGCTGCTGAACGGGACGTAAAACTCAAAGTCAACTCAACTTAACGACATAGTGCAAAGAACATGGAGAAATATATGTAGTACAAGTAATACAAAAAAAATGTCGCACAAAGCGAAATGGCGGTATTACATACACTGTGGATACAATAGCGCCAGGTTATCATTATTCATATTATCATGAAACTAATGAACTGAGATGCGTTGGAACAAGTACAGTTAGTTGCAACAAGAAGAGCGATGTCCAGTAAGAGGCAATATGGCATCACAAGTTTCGTGATACCTCCCCTTACCGGCCCCACATTGCAACCAATCAATAGGTTTACCAGTATCATCGTAATAGTACCCTTTGCAAGTAACGCAATAGTAGGAGCTATCTTTGCGATGACAGGTTTTCGAATTTTTATCTTCGCCATTCTTTTTATAAGTACCGCCTTTCTTTCGTTCACCCGGTTGTAAAATTTGACCCACTATCCTTCACGTTAGGATGTTCGTTAAACAGACTTCTAGTCACTACCACTGCTTTGATGTTTTTTGATCTATTCCTTCCAAGAAGAGATCTGTTAATTTTTGGAGTTGGAATAAGTTCAGTGAAATAGCTGTCACTGGAGGATGTAGAGTGAGAAGACTGAGACGGAGCATTAGCTACAGGATCAGGGATACATGCAAATGATGCTGACAGCTGGGGACTGTTGATGTCTTAGTGGATGGTTGTTATTATTGTTCAATGCAGTTCCAGTACAGCGTTGCCAGGTCTCCTGATATTCCAGGAGATTTCCTGCTTTTTCAAGTTATTTCCTGGTCTACTGATTTTTCTTTAAAAATGTTAAAAACTCCTGGTTTTGCGTATCATCTAAAAACACTTAGAAAATATAGTCTTCAGAAACCAAAAGGAGTTCTTATCTACAGATAAAATGTGCTTTGCAGCAAAAGTTTCCCTATTCATGGCATCAAGAAATCTTCCAAATTATGGACTGCAAGATTTTTAACTCAGGTGTCTTGAATTATATATTGAAGCAGTACATCAAATTCGAGAGAGATATGAGCTCCTCCGTGGCTAAGCACGTGTGGAAGGACCGGGTTCAATTCCCGGTGGGACCTTATGTGGTTCGGATTCCACGTTAATCAGTAGGTCTACGTTTCATATAGCCTCGCTGTTGAACGGGACGTTAAACTCAACTTAACTCAACTCGAGAGAGAGAGAGAGAGAGAGAGAGAGATACGCTTCATGATCCCGTCATGAAACATTTAGAGATGATTAGCCCATCAAACGAGATAGAGAAATCGGCACAATCAATTGCTCCTCTCGTAACTGACTTTCCTTATGATATAGAATAGAGTAAATTGCAACACGTAGACACAGAATGGCGGTTATTGCGAAACAGATTTGTAAACTGAAAATGATGTTTCTGTTCAAGATTTTTGGATGCTTGTCAGGAGTGTCATTTCAGATTTTGCTTAGGGTTATAGGACTCTTTGATATAAGTAAAATTTCGCACATTTCAATTATTCACTACTATTCTATTGATAAAATCAACATAAATATCCAACTCAAGGAGGGCAGTTGCCCCTCCCCGTCCTCACTAAATGACGCCTCTGATGCTTGTTAGCAAAAAAAAAAAAAAAAAAAAAAGTAGATAGCCTATCCAGTTAATATTTCCGAATTTATCCACATTTGTTTTGTCTTTGCTCTGTCTTCCTCAAGTGTCACTGTAGAGAAAAGTATTTTCAATCGTAAATTTGATGAAGGCGAAACAGATAGACTTGATACCCAAACTTTGCAAGGAGTGCTGCACACAAGAACGTTCACTTCTAACAGCTCATGCTAGGTTCCCCTGTGAATCGCTCTCTGACCAGCAGAGTCAATGTTGACATGTACGCAGATAAAGATGATTAGCCTTTTATTGGTAAGTATAATCATTGATGGGTTCACTGTTTGCCTTGTAAAAAAAATAATCATCCTAATTAACATCTTTAGATTTTAAGTTGCATCTCCTGGATTTTTCCTGGATTTTGGATAAGAATTTTCCTGATATTTGGAAAAATTGGTTGGCAACACTGTTCCAGTAGGAGCTTGAGTCGTTAACACTGAAAAGATTATACTTAGTGCAAAGGTTGTTTCTGGGAGTTCTAAAGAATTGAATGTGTATATGCCAGTAGCTTGAAAAGCAGGTATTGCATTCTGAGGTGTGGCAGCTTTAATCCAGACAATAACACCATTAGGTCTATATCCGTCACGTTCGGCGTTATTGCAGCCCACAACACAATGAACATGGTATCGTTAAACTGCTCTCTACTAACACATTGACTCATGTAAACATAGTCGATACACTCGTTATTGACCATTGTGTTTTATTTTTTTTTTTTTTTAAAGTTTAAATTCCTATACATTACTCGCCTGTAGTGATATTAATATAACGGACTTCAAAAACTTTATTTACGTTTTCTGTTTTCAATTTCTGGTCTGAATTCATAACAAAAACTGCACAACACACACGTTACTCCACGGGAAATCAACTCACGCGCGAAAACAACAGATGTGCCTCCTATGCATTGACACATTGCAGATTGCTGCCACGTGCTTAGTTTCTGTGCAGTAAACACTTGAAAAACAAAGGGCGTTATCCCTGGCGTTATTGTAGCCAGTTACCCTATTCTTTCTGTGTGAACAAAGGGCATTTCAAGTAGTAAATATAATAAATGATAAGTAGTATGGGTGATTGGGACAGATGGCGTAGTGAGAAAGATACAACACATTCCATACTACTGCAGATTCCAGTAAGTTTAACATTTTAGTCATGACTCAAATCTAGCCACCTAGAGTTGCCCACAAGACGAGATGAGACAAGGTTTTCGTGACGAGATACAAGACGAGAGAGAGGTCTTCTTTAAGGGGGTGTCTACCCATCATCAGAGGCTTCAGAATCTCCATAAGGTAACATGTAAAATTTAATTCGTAAATATCTTACAAAATACTGCATCTAGAAACTTGCAATTTTCTATACGAATGCCAAAGAGCAATACAAAGGTGATGGTTATCTCAATTTTAAACGTAATGACTTAGATTAATTGCAATAATTACTTCCGTAATGACGAAATCACTATTTTAGGTAAAGATTCAAAGACCACTTTCATACTTCATAAATTACTACGGGTGACATTCTTTGAAGAACACATGCTGGGGAAGGATGCATTGTGGCAATTTGAACAGCGAAACTCATGTCTATCCCTCCATTTTCATAATCATTTACGCCTTGAGCAATTTCCCTTACCACTCCCCGCCCCAGACGGCAACTACCTGAATTTGCCTTTTCAATGGAAACTGGAGTGACTCAAGTGTCAACAAAATGCTTGGTAGAACAAAGATAATGATCTTTGAAACCTCAGTATCGAACATATGTTTCCAATTGCTTTTCTACTTTTTTTTTTTTTTTCTTTTTTTTTTTTTTTTTTTTGAAACGGATGGATTCTTCTTCCAAGCAGTAGCTTTCACCTCTCTGCCACTCAAAACTATACAACGAAGAAAAGTCTAAATGTTTCTTATTTACCTATCTTTTGTTTTCTGCAAGGATAGGTTTCATTTCATTTTATATTATTTATCATAGAAAACAGACAGTGCGACGCTTCTGTGGTTAGAATGGATTAATTGTATGCAGGGGTGGCAAAAACCACGTTTTCCTTGTTTGGTTTTTGAATAACTAGAATTTGGTTTACCTACTCCTTTATACATTTACCATGCCCGTGTGTGCACGTGTGTGAAAAAAGAAAGAAAAAGTAAAAGAAAAAACTAAAGAACTGCTTGATGGATCATCACCAAATTTGGTCAAAATATAGTCAAGAGTAAGGAATTTTATTTGTCATTAAAACCACCTACCCAAACCGGAAGTGATTTAAATAAACCATTTCTGGTTTGACCTTTGATCACCATAGATCAGCCTTTCCCAACCTTTTTCAACTTGCGGCACACTACAATATATATATATATATATATATATATATATATATATATATATATATATATATATATATATATATATATATATATGATCTTTGCTAGATATATATGATTATATATATATATAATTACTATTATTATTTGTAAATATAAAATACCGTGGTATTTTAATGTGATTACTGATCTCCTTCTTACAGAGAAGAAAGCTCGAGCACTGATTTTCCCCCGTGGTAAATCATTATGCTTATTTTTCATTCTAATTTTAAAATAGAAAACAATTGCAATGAAATATCGGACTCGGGTTTTTAAAAATCCACTTTCTCTTTCGAAAACTGTATCTAACCTTTAACTAAAAGGGAAGGTCACTAAATAACGAACAAATAAACAAATCTCCTATACTTTAAAACCACAAATGTAGGTAATTTGTATGCATGTTTGCTTTGTTGAATTTATTGAATGATATGTTAAAATTTCAAGTTACGAAATAGTTTGCAACAATAAAGAAGGAATAATGGTCATGACAATGATAAATACGTTTTTCAACATTAAAAATGTACAGAAAAGTAACACAGTATGAAACTTAAAATTGTAGATTTATAGTAGAGGTTCATAGTAATGTGAAATACAAATATATATTTTCCCCTATGTCTTGCAATTTGGTTCCTATAGAATTAATAATTTGTTTCGATTTCCTCGCGGCACACCAGCGGCCATTTCGCGGCACACCAGTGTGCCGCGGCACACCGGTTGGGAAACGCTGCCATAGATCGAAAACGGCAATATCTGGTGAGATCCGGTTTTCTGCTTCGTAAGAATATATTTAATCTCTATTATTAACTCTACTACAACCTACAATGGTTTAAATCAACTATAATTTCTGCTTTCAATAAATATTGATCTATATATAGCAAAAACGGTAAAAAATAGATGAAAACGGTTTCTTTCAATCAAGCAGCTCTCAAGCGTCTCAGGTGTACCTTTCATCTCCTCTTGTGGTCTTCAATTGAAACCTCGGTTTCAATAGTGATCTCCATAGAACAGGAATGAAGCGGGTTTTTGCTTTCTATTCAGCTTTCTAAAAATAACTACTATATTCTGTCTTCCAAAAGATGTGGAAATCAACTAATTCCGATTTTAACTTTAATGGCTATAGAATAAAAACTGTAATAGATAAGAAGCGGTTTTCTGCAATCAATTAGGCGTAACAAGAATATATTTCGTCTCTAGTCTAATCTCTCTACTGAAACCGGAAGTGGTAGAAATCTACTACAATTTCCAGTTTCAATATTAATTGTGAAAATATCGTACCACAGACACCAAACTCCTTTGCGTGTTATACACTTGGCACTGCTACTTGTTTTTGAAGCATTTTCTTTATCTTTGGATAATCGTGGCCTCTATTTTTTAAACAATAAAATAAATCAAACTCGAGGTCATATGTAAACTAGTTTTACAAATGATTTATCAGTAGAGCACAAATTATTTACTAGTCTGACCATTCATTACTGTTCAAGATTGAATAAGCCAAATCGAGTAGCGTGTCTGAACAAAGGAGTGAGTTAGGGAAACTAATACATAAGATTATTTCCATGAATAAAACCTACTTTAGATTTGTAATAAGGGATAAGAAATCTTAAACATCTGAGAGGTTATTTGGTTCACACAGTTACAGTTAAGAAATTGATAAGAGAATAAGATAGATTGGGCTAGAGCCTAAGTTGGGATAAAGCGGGAAGTATAAAACACATTTTTGTAATGAAAGTCTTGATTCTGAGCGAAAACAGTTAGTTGACCTTTGACCTCGAGTTAGACCGGTTTGCGGTCACTTCTTAAGATTGAGACCGAGATCAGTCGAATTAGCACCCTCAAGTTGCAGTTATTCATTTTTTTTTTTAAGAAGGGGCCATGGCTACAAAACTTTTAATTTATTTAGATTGCATATGGATAGAAATAAGTTTTTTTTTGCCCGTTCTTATGTAACAGGGGGGTTATGAAGGACGGGACCTACAGTTTAAAGTGGGTTACAAATCATTACTCGGTTTGAATCGGAGAGAAATTGTCCTCTAGCTGGGCTCAAACCTGGGACCCCTGCCTATTACAAAAGTGACAGTTCTACAGACTCATCCACTGAAAACACCTGATAAAGATATATTGTACTGATCTTGCATGTACTGTACTTGTGAACATTTTAAGAATCACTTTACAAGAAGAGAAAAAAACCCTGCACAAATGAAATCAGTACAAAGTACAGAAGATATACTTTATTCCTCCAAGTTAGTTCACAGAGTCAAAAATTTAGCGACCTAATTTAATTTGCATATAAATATAAGAAGTGAATAAAGATATGAATCAATTGAGATCACTCTGGTTCTGAACCATTTATATTATTTTATTGGTTTAAATCAATTGTTTGTTTAACATACACATACAAATTCTATGAACTTCAATAGGAAAATAATTTTGGATCTTTGGATAATTTTGGATAATTTTAGCACCAGTCGAGCTAAAACTCGACTCGACTCGAAAGTCGAGTCAAATTTAGAGTCGAGTCAAAGGTAATTTTCTCGAGTGGAGTTCCGAGCCGAGTCACTGTTTTTGACGTCGAGTTTCGAGTGAGTCGAGTTTGATAAATGGCTCGCTTGTTCAGCTCGTTTTAACTCGTTTTGAAATAATGGTCTGATTAGACTGGAAAGCGAAAGCCATGAGAAATGTAAGCAGTTGTGTGGAATACTTTTAGTGTTGCTCACGACAAGGAACATTACTCGTATCTCGTCGAGCCGTCGGTTGAGACGAGCCGTCGACTGGCACAATTGAGCTTTTGGCCCGAGCTTGCTCGGTTGGGATGAGCTATCGACTCGGCTCAGACGAGTCACCAACTCAGCTGAGATGAGCCATCGGCTCGAGCCAGCTCCGTTGAAACGAGTTCATCGCCTCGGTTCGACTCGGCTCAACTGAGCCGATTGCTCGAGTTGGCTCGGTTGGGTGAGCTGTTGGCTTGGCTCACTTCTCGGTTCGGCTCGATAGTAAATGATCTATGAACCAAGCCGCTCGAGCCACTGACAACCCTAGACCCGAGCCGAGCAGTTTTGAACATGTTTGACCGGCGCCCTATAACTTTTAACAATTTTTGGCTCGAGCCTGAATACTTGCTTCTCCGGAAATCAAACCCAGATCCTCGTGAACAATGGCATTGCCTCCTGAAGACTTCTCGGCGACCGAGATCGGAAGTCAACTAGTTTTTAGTATACAGGTACACCCAGCCTACTTTCTTGGTTATACATGATGTTATAATAATAATAATAATAATAATAATAATAATAATAATAATAATAATAATAATAATAATAATAATAATTAGTAGTAGTAGTAGTAGTAGTAGTATCATTGACCTATATTATCTATGTTGGATACTTAAAAATAGTAATTGAAACTACACACGACTCGACTCGACTCGAAACTCGACCTGAATTCGAGTCGAGTTGGAGGAATTTTTTCGAGCCAAGAACTCGAGCCGAGCTAAAAAATGTCTGCTTCGAGTCGAGTCGAGTTTCAAAGAAAACTCATTCGTATCCATCCCTACAGTGGAATAGATATGAAGTTCGTGACCTGAGGTCTCGCTATGTATGTTCCCAGGGTGTTCGAAAACGACATCAAATTACTTAAGGAAATTAATCCTTACACGAGAACATAAAATGAAAGTTACGGGTCACCGTACTAAAAACATTCTCGCTTAAATTTCTTAGGTTAAATCATATTATGTTGCTGTCAAATACAATAAAACTTTAGGGCGTTTTCGGAAAACTCCAAAATATTGCTCGAGTTGTTGCTTTCTTGTACCGTTACGACCAATTTTCTGTGGACAATATATCTGAAATAACGCAACTGTGCACCAAGGTTGGTCTAAAGGCTTTTTCATGTTTTCGTCCGAGGATTCACATCCCGAAGTTATTTCTTGACACCATGTGTATATATTATATTTGCCTATTTTCGAGTAACAAAATCTAGAAATGTTCGAGGCCCTAGTTCCACTTATATTTATTACCATAATGAAAACTTTAAAAAATCGTTCACGTAGTCTAAATTATAGTGACATTACTATGTCCGTTCTTCATTAGCTTGGTTGGTTTGGTGAGTTTAGAGTTTAGTGTCCCTTTCTGTACCGATGTTGTAAGAGACGTGAGCCTTCAGTGGAATCCGAGTCCTTAGTGGTCTGTTGATATTTCAAGGCTCTTCCGCCGGGTATCGAACCCGAGATCTGTGATCCAAAGGTGCGCGAGCTAGCCACTAGACAGACGAACGGGAAGGGTTATTGTATTTTTTAGAATGTTACCTATGTATGTTTATTTCTTTCCGGTACCCGGCTTTTTGGGCTATTTTTTAGATTTTCAGTCAAGCAGCTACTGTATCGTCACTATTTATCCTAGGATCATGGTTCATACCTCATTCTCTTCAGAATGGAGCTGGCTTTCAAATGGTACCACTTGCATGCTCATACCATATACCAGGAGCGGGAAAAATGATATCAAAGGAAAAATTTCGGAGGGAAATTTTTTCTCGCACTTTGGGCCCCTCTGGAGCGGCCCTGTGTGAACGTAGCCATCTAAAAAGAAATCTGGTAAATAGTACTTGGTATACTGAATGTGTGTGCCAAATTTCAAGTTTCTATCTTGAATACTAAGGGCGGGAGAAATTTTATCAGGAATTCCCACCATGCCCCAAATTACCGTAATACCAGCCATACACTAACGTATTTTTCAGCCGTAGCCATAAAATTTCTTGCGCTAGTCTTGTTAGCAGCTGTCAATACGTTAGTGTATGGGACCTGGCGTACGTTTACGTACCGAATTTTCATACGCTGGAAAAGTCTGGGTGCTTTTAACTTCGAGCGTAAATACGGCGCGTAAAAACGGCTCAGATGAAAGGGTTTTCGAGCAGCAGGTGGTCTCTTGCCCTTTCCACGGCCTTCTCCCCGGTCTGGTCTTATTGTTTTCAGAAGAGAAAACCTGTTCTTGTGTTGTCCTCGCGAATCGTTGCTGAGGTTTGCTGGTAGACTCACCAGAAATCATCATTCCAATCTAGCTTCAATCTTTCTATACAATACATGATTTCGGCTAAATTAATATTTTCTATTGCACAAAACGAGACATTACTTCCTAATTAAAATTCATAATTAATTTTCAGTACATAGAGGAAAAGGTATTTAAATCCAATACTTTCTAATTAGAATTCGCAAATGATGAGAGCTCCTCCGTAGCTATATGGTCAGCGTAAGCTTCTCCGGCGCAGGACATCCTGTTCGATTCTCGGCAGCTCACACAGTTTGGATCTCGCTTCTCATATAGCCTCGCTGTCTGAGAGGTCGCTAAATTCAAACCCAATCCAATCGGACATGATGTCTTTCGACTACGAATTTAACATTAAATTAATATTTCACAATTAGTCCCCCCCCCCCCCCCACACACACACACAGAAAAATGAAGTCACACTTTAGAGTTGCTCATATTCTGATATTAAAAAAAGAAGTATAACATGACTTTTAATAGCATGTGACCAATTCCCGACAAACTAAAAATATCATGCTATTTAGAAAAGAGAGAGAAAGCAAGAGAAGGGAAAGAAGGTAAGGGCAACCAACTGTAGAGTACGCAGGAATTTATTTCGGGAGCGGTCCAAACTCAATTTGAGGGTATTTTATATTAAAATTCCTAAAGTTGTCCCTAAAATTAGGCTAAATTTACACAAAAGTAGAAATTTTGGGGGGGGGTCTGGAAAACTCCTATACCTCGTAAAGACCTGTGTGAAAACGTACTTTTTAATACGAACCCTCCAAGACTGTGGAACTGCGGAAAACCCAAATCAAAGAATACCCTTTAACACAATGGAGAAGCCAAAGACCGGAAGAAGTGAACCAAGGCCAAACAAGAAAAGAAGAGAAGAGTAAAGGAGCAATACTCCAAAACCAGCAAACAATCCGGAACCCCTTGGCCCAACTAAAGGCTGAGCGGGGAAAGGAAAGAGAACCTTAAAAACACTACGCAAGCTAGTCTACTATGACGCCTTGCGCAACACTACGAAGCCAAACAAAAAAAAGGGGCCCAACTTGGAAAACCCCGAATACGGCTTCAAAAATCAGATATGAACTTGGTTGAATACGCCAAAGCACCAACCAATTTCAAAACCAAACACATAAAATATATTTTTTAATAAAACTCAAATTGAAATAAACAGAGAAGTCATTGAACACCACAGACAAGTAGAACCAACATTATAAAAAAAGAGGGGGAACTTGCCCTAGAGAAGCGCGAGTCTCCCTTTAGCCCACATGATACAAAAAGAGGCAATCCAGAGAAAAACAAGTAACTCTGGACTTCCCAAAAAGAAATATTCCAACCACAACAACAAGAACGAACCACAACCGAAAAGAACCAAATCGTAGAAAGACGAAAACAAAAACACCCCACAAAGAAAACCAAGAAGGGAATCGATAGAAGACCTTACGAGTTTCTGAACAACTTCCCAAAAATAAAACAGAAAAAGCTAACACCAAAGGAACAAGGGTCTCTCTCAGGACCAACAAACCTTCAAAACAGAGTTAAAATTTTACATACCCTACCCAAGCAATACTGAAAAACCACTACCAACAAACCCAACAAAACAACGACGAAAAGAAAAAAGAAAAAGAAGAGAAGGAAAAGCAAGTAGAACCAGAAAACCAACAAAAAATGAAAAGAATCATTAATATGCAATCTCTCAAACAAAACTACAACCCACAACCAACTGAAAGTACTGGGAAAAGACTTTCCACTTCTTAACACACGAAACAATTCAGATTGCTCTGAAAAGGAACCCGAGAAACACACACAGAAATTAAAACCTTATTCTACCAAATAGCAATAAAGGACGCTACAAACACCCCTCAAAGAATACTGACAGCTGAAAAAAATCTCACAGACCTCCTATATACCATATACACCAACATTTTACAACCAAGCATGAAAAGGAAAAAAGAATAGCACTCGCACCAAACCATCACACCTCGAGGAATGCTGAGCAAAAGAAGAATGCGAGGGAGAAATTCTGTAACCACCAGACTCATCACTAGATAGGAGAGGGCTGGATAGTCTTATGTATATTATTACATTAGACTTGGTGACAAAACATTTCTCCTGCGCAAACACACAACCACAGGGGGACCAGTTGTCGGTTGCCCATGCGAACGACTACGTTCACATGGAGTTAACTCAGACAGAAACGGGCCCTAAGAAACCTTTATACGAAAACAGAACTGAAACCCATCGTGAAAATAATCCTAGGCACAAAACAAAAACTTGAAACAGAAAAACCTGCCAAAAATCATAGGTGTGTTGGGACTCACCATGCAAACAAACCAAACCCGATCAAACTACCGGGATGTAGCAAGATAAAAGACAATGCTGTCTTTTAGACACAAAAAATACACCACATGCCCACAAACAAACGAGACACTCTGAGAGAGGACGGAAAAAGAGGAAAAAGGAAAAAAGGAAAAAAGAAAAAAGGAAAAATAATAAAGAAAACAAGGAAAAAAAACGAAGAATAAAACAGAAACCTATCCAACCAAGAAAACTGGAAACACAGAATGAATAAACAATTGAAGCTAGAACCCATGAGGAAAGAAAAAAACACAACCAAAAACGTCAAACATCCCAACCAGAAACCACAAATGAGAGATCGAAAACAAACCACACACACGCACAAAAAGGCTTTAATGCAGACCGAAAGATCGAACTAAAAGATCAAAAAAACAAGAATTAAAAGTAAGTGAAACAACAATTAAAACAGAAAAAAATACCGAGACACGGAAGACGAAACATAATAAAGAAAACAGAAAGAACAGCAAAAAAACAACGAAACAACAGAAACAATAACCATATTTACAGTGAAACAACCACACGTGTGGCCACATCGACATAAACCAAACTATTTAACGAATAATAATAATAATAATAGCAACAACAGTAATAATACCAATAATTAAAAAAAAGAGAAGGAAAAAGGGAAAGAAAAAAAGGACGATATACAGGGGAAAACTAAAGCCCCCTCTGATTTTATATACATTACACACATATATATGTATATATAAATCTTTGCACACAAACGCTGGAATAAAGGAGAATCCAAGCTCTTTCGAAGCAAAGGAAAAGAACGCTGGGTGTAAATGGAGGAACCGGGCTCTATGTCCCACCTGCACACTTGATTATAAAGATTACGTGAAGTCGCCAAGCAAGGACGACTGGGGCATAGTTAGGTCTTTTCGATCCCCGCTCACCCTCTTGAACACCAAAGAACCACTACTTGTGGTATGAAGCACAGAATTTTCCTTTGAAACTTACTATATAAAAACCAAATCAAACCTCCGGAGAAAGGAGGAAGGGGATGACCCCAACAAATTTATTACAAAAAATAAAAATGAAACCATAGCATATTCTTAAACAAAAAAAAGGACATTCCAATCAGAAAGAACCCAGACTAAGGAGAAGGAGTAACAGAGAAAGAGAACTACGCGGGCACCGTAACAAAAGCACGCTCGCAAACACACAGGTATCACGTGATCAGCCAGCCAGGTCACACCCACAGAAACAGAGGGAAAGACTACAACCTGCCACTTTGGAAGCAGACTGCGACGAGAAAACCACGCAAGAAGCCCCGGCTGACGAGACGAGTTGTCGAAATAGTTGGAGCCCTACTATCCTGGGGCAACGCACACCAAGCAGTCATTAAGACCAGAAATTAAAAAATCGAAACTGTACATGTCAGTACAAAAGCAAATCTAACAACGAAAACTCCTATACCTCGTAAAGACCTGTGTGAAAACGTACTTTTTAATACGAACCCTCCAAGACTGTGGAACTGCGGAAAACCCAAATCAAAGAATACCCTTTAACACAATGGAGAAGCCAAAGACCGGAAGAAGTGAACCAAGGCCAAACAAGAAAAGAAGAGAAGAGTAAAGGAGCAATACTCCAAAACCAGCAAACAATCCGGAACCCCTTGGCCCAACTAAAGGCTGAGCGGGGAAAGGAAAGAGAACCTTAAAAACACTACGCAAGCTAGTCTACTATGACGCCTTGCGCAACACTACGAAGCCAAACAAAAAAAAGGGGCCCAACTTGGAAAACCCCGAATACGGCTTCAAAAATCAGATATGAACTTGGTTGAATACGCCAAAGCACCAACCAATTTCAAAACCAAACACATAAAATATATTTTTTAATAAAACTCAAATTGAAATAAACAGAGAAGTCATTGAACACCACAGACAAGTAGAACCAACATTATAAAAAAAGAGGGGGAACTTGCCCTAGAGAAGCGCGAGTCTCCCTTTAGCCCACATGATACAAAAAGAGGCAATCCAGAGAAAAACAAGTAACTCTGGACTTCCCAAAAAGAAATATTCCAACCACAACAACAAGAACGAACCACAACCGAAAAGAACCAAATCGTAGAAAGACGAAAACAAAAACACCCCACAAAGAAAACCAAGAAGGGAATCGATAGAAGACCTTACGAGTTTCTGAACAACTTCCCAAAAATAAAACAGAAAAAGCTAACACCAAAGGAACAAGGGTCTCTCTCAGGACCAACAAACCTTCAAAACAGAGTTAAAATTTTACATACCCTACCCAAGCAATACTGAAAAACCACTACCAACAAACCCAACAAAACAACGACGAAAAGAAAAAAGAAAAAGAAGAGAAGGAAAAGCAAGTAGAACCAGAAAACCAACAAAAAATGAAAAGAATCATTAATATGCAATCTCTCAAACAAAACTACAACCCACAACCAACTGAAAGTACTGGGAAAAGACTTTCCACTTCTTAACACACGAAACAATTCAGATTGCTCTGAAAAGGAACCCGAGAAACACACACAGAAATTAAAACCTTATTCTACCAAATAGCAATAAAGGACGCTACAAACACCCCTCAAAGAATACTGACAGCTGAAAAAAATCTCACAGACCTCCTATATACCATATACACCAACATTTTACAACCAAGCATGAAAAGGAAAAAAGAATAGCACTCGCACCAAACCATCACACCTCGAGGAATGCTGAGCAAAAGAAGAATGCGAGGGAGAAATTCTGTAACCACCAGACTCATCACTAGATAGGAGAGGGCTGGATAGTCTTATGTATATTATTACATTAGACTTGGTGACAAAACATTTCTCCTGCGCAAACACACAACCACAGGGGGACCAGTTGTCGGTTGCCCATGCGAACGACTACGTTCACATGGAGTTAACTCAGACAGAAACGGGCCCTAAGAAACCTTTATACGAAAACAGAACTGAAACCCATCGTGAAAATAATCCTAGGCACAAAACAAAAACTTGAAACAGAAAAACCTGCCAAAAATCATAGGTGTGTTGGGACTCACCATGCAAACAAACCAAACCCGATCAAACTACCGGGATGTAGCAAGATAAAAGACAATGCTGTCTTTTAGACACAAAAAATACACCACATGCCCACAAACAAACGAGACACTCTGAGAGAGGACGGAAAAAGAGGAAAAAGGAAAAAAGGAAAAAAGAAAAAAGGAAAAATAATAAAGAAAACAAGGAAAAAAAACGAAGAATAAAACAGAAACCTATCCAACCAAGAAAACTGGAAACACAGAATGAATAAACAATTGAAGCTAGAACCCATGAGGAAAGAAAAAAACACAACCAAAAACGTCAAACATCCCAACCAGAAACCACAAATGAGAGATCGAAAACAAACCACACACACGCACAAAAAGGCTTTAATGCAGACCGAAAGATCGAACTAAAAGATCAAAAAAACAAGAATTAAAAGTAAGTGAAACAACAATTAAAACAGAAAAAAATACCGAGACACGGAAGACGAAACATAATAAAGAAAACAGAAAGAACAGCAAAAAAACAACGAAACAACAGAAACAATAACCATATTTACAGTGAAACAACCACACGTGTGGCCACATCGACATAAACCAAACTATTTAACGAATAATAATAATAATAATAGCAACAACAGTAATAATACCAATAATTAAAAAAAAGAGAAGGAAAAAGGGAAAGAAAAAAAGGACGATATACAGGGGAAAACTAAAGCCCCCTCTGATTTTATATACATTACACACATATATATGTATATATAAATCTTTGCACACAAACGCTGGAATAAAGGAGAATCCAAGCTCTTTCGAAGCAAAGGAAAAGAACGCTGGGTGTAAATGGAGGAACCGGGCTCTATGTCCCACCTGCACACTTGATTATAAAGATTACGTGAAGTCGCCAAGCAAGGACGACTGGGGCATAGTTAGGTCTTTTCGATCCCCGCTCACCCTCTTGAACACCAAAGAACCACTACTTGTGGTATGAAGCACAGAATTTTCCTTTGAAACTTACTATATAAAAACCAAATCAAACCTCCGGAGAAAGGAGGAAGGGGATGACCCCAACAAATTTATTACAAAAAATAAAAATGAAACCATAGCATATTCTTAAACAAAAAAAAGGACATTCCAATCAGAAAGAACCCAGACTAAGGAGAAGGAGTAACAGAGAAAGAGAACTACGCGGGCACCGTAACAAAAGCACGCTCGCAAACACACAGGTATCACGTGATCAGCCAGCCAGGTCACACCCACAGAAACAGAGGGAAAGACTACAACCTGCCACTTTGGAAGCAGACTGCGACGAGAAAACCACGCAAGAAGCCCCGGCTGACGAGACGAGTTGTCGAAATAGTTGGAGCCCTACTATCCTGGGGCAACGCACACCAAGCAGTCATTAAGACCAGAAATTAAAAAATCGAAACTGTACATGTCAGTACAAAAGCAAATCTAACAACGAAAACTCCTATACCTCGTAAAGACCTGTGTGAAAACGTACTTTTTAATACGAACCCTCCAAGACTGTGGAACTGCGGAAAACCCAAATCAAAGAATACCCTTTAACACAATGGAGAAGCCAAAGACCGGAAGAAGTGAACCAAGGCCAAACAAGAAAAGAAGAGAAGAGTAAAGGAGCAATACTCCAAAACCAGCAAACAATCCGGAACCCCTTGGCCCAACTAAAGGCTGAGCGGGGAAAGGAAAGAGAACCTTAAAAACACTACGCAAGCTAGTCTACTATGACGCCTTGCGCAACACTACGAAGCCAAACAAAAAAAAGGGGCCCAACTTGGAAAACCCCGAATACGGCTTCAAAAATCAGATATGAACTTGGTTGAATACGCCAAAGCACCAACCAATTTCAAAACCAAACACATAAAATATATTTTTTAATAAAACTCAAATTGAAATAAACAGAGAAGTCATTGAACACCACAGACAAGTAGAACCAACATTATAAAAAAAGAGGGGGAACTTGCCCTAGAGAAGCGCGAGTCTCCCTTTAGCCCACATGATACAAAAAGAGGCAATCCAGAGAAAAACAAGTAACTCTGGACTTCCCAAAAAGAAATATTCCAACCACAACAACAAGAACGAACCACAACCGAAAAGAACCAAATCGTAGAAAGACGAAAACAAAAACACCCCACAAAGAAAACCAAGAAGGGAATCGATAGAAGACCTTACGAGTTTCTGAACAACTTCCCAAAAATAAAACAGAAAAAGCTAACACCAAAGGAACAAGGGTCTCTCTCAGGACCAACAAACCTTCAAAACAGAGTTAAAATTTTACATACCCTACCCAAGCAATACTGAAAAACCACTACCAACAAACCCAACAAAACAACGACGAAAAGAAAAAAGAAAAAGAAGAGAAGGAAAAGCAAGTAGAACCAGAAAACCAACAAAAAATGAAAAGAATCATTAATATGCAATCTCTCAAACAAAACTACAACCCACAACCAACTGAAAGTACTGGGAAAAGACTTTCCACTTCTTAACACACGAAACAATTCAGATTGCTCTGAAAAGGAACCCGAGAAACACACACAGAAATTAAAACCTTATTCTACCAAATAGCAATAAAGGACGCTACAAACACCCCTCAAAGAATACTGACAGCTGAAAAAAATCTCACAGACCTCCTATATACCATATACACCAACATTTTACAACCAAGCATGAAAAGGAAAAAAGAATAGCACTCGCACCAAACCATCACACCTCGAGGAATGCTGAGCAAAAGAAGAATGCGAGGGAGAAATTCTGTAACCACCAGACTCATCACTAGATAGGAGAGGGCTGGATAGTCTTATGTATATTATTACATTAGACTTGGTGACAAAACATTTCTCCTGCGCAAACACACAACCACAGGGGGACCAGTTGTCGGTTGCCCATGCGAACGACTACGTTCACATGGAGTTAACTCAGACAGAAACGGGCCCTAAGAAACCTTTATACGAAAACAGAACTGAAACCCATCGTGAAAATAATCCTAGGCACAAAACAAAAACTTGAAACAGAAAAACCTGCCAAAAATCATAGGTGTGTTGGGACTCACCATGCAAACAAACCAAACCCGATCAAACTACCGGGATGTAGCAAGATAAAAGACAATGCTGTCTTTTAGACACAAAAAATACACCACATGCCCACAAACAAACGAGACACTCTGAGAGAGGACGGAAAAAGAGGAAAAAGGAAAAAAGGAAAAAAGAAAAAAGGAAAAATAATAAAGAAAACAAGGAAAAAAAACGAAGAATAAAACAGAAACCTATCCAACCAAGAAAACTGGAAACACAGAATGAATAAACAATTGAAGCTAGAACCCATGAGGAAAGAAAAAAACACAACCAAAAACGTCAAACATCCCAACCAGAAACCACAAATGAGAGATCGAAAACAAACCACACACACGCACAAAAAGGCTTTAATGCAGACCGAAAGATCGAACTAAAAGATCAAAAAAACAAGAATTAAAAGTAAGTGAAACAACAATTAAAACAGAAAAAAATACCGAGACACGGAAGACGAAACATAATAAAGAAAACAGAAAGAACAGCAAAAAAACAACGAAACAACAGAAACAATAACCATATTTACAGTGAAACAACCACACGTGTGGCCACATCGACATAAACCAAACTATTTAACGAATAATAATAATAATAATAGCAACAACAGTAATAATACCAATAATTAAAAAAAAGAGAAGGAAAAAGGGAAAGAAAAAAAGGACGATATACAGGGGAAAACTAAAGCCCCCTCTGATTTTATATACATTACACACATATATATGTATATATAAATCTTTGCACACAAACGCTGGAATAAAGGAGAATCCAAGCTCTTTCGAAGCAAAGGAAAAGAACGCTGGGTGTAAATGGAGGAACCGGGCTCTATGTCCCACCTGCACACTTGATTATAAAGTTTTACGGACCGAAAATGCGCGCTGAAAATACGCTAGTGTATGTTGGCCTTAAAACGCCAAGATCTCAGGTAAAAAAATTTCCTGAGACATCCCTAATTACCTTAGGGTCATGTTTCTTCCATCATTCTCTTCAGCTTAGAACTGCCTTTCAGGCGGTATGACTCACGTGTCTCCATCATGTATCTAAGGCGGGAAAATTCCGAAAAAGGGATTTTTGGGTCTAAATATCCTTTTTTCAACTTTTAGCCCCTCTGGCACTGGCGGATCCAAGGGGGGGCGACCGCCCCCCCCCAAAGGCCTGGATTTTACTTCCAGCATTTATCCTTGAAAAATACTAATATGGTCTTTTCCCGACCGATTCAATCTGTGTGACAAGCCTAGCAAATTCTAATCAAAATGTGTGGTACTTAGTACTATTTAATACAGACAAATTTGAAGTGTGAATACTTCTGTCCCTAGTTCCTTGAGGCGGTCACTATAAGCCCCAAAGGAGTGAGAATATGATTCATTCGTTGGACGAACAGCTGTAGGAAGGAGGGTAAGACTCCTCACTCTTTGAAATAAAAAGATATATTTTAAAATTGTGTCCTAGAAAAAGGATATGGAAATGGAATTCGTGTTCCGAAACTTCAAGTACCTGTACCTTGAATAAAGAGAAATATAGAATCTTACCTAAAAGCTGTCTGAATCTGAGACTTTTCGGTTGGTTGATTGATTGATATGTATTTACTTCGTTTGGCAAAAGCGATGCTTTACAGAACGAGAACTAGAGTTTAAAGTTGGATCTGAACCACTATAGTGCCTTCTATGCTCATTCACCGGGGATCAAATCACAGAACGTCATGTATCAAAGATCAAAGATACGTTCGCTAGCTACTAGATCAACGAAGAGAGCTGTGACTTTTGGGGTTCAAACACGGAAACATTAGGAAGGGACCAGGGATTTATTGTGAATTTTAATGGCATTTCATCTTTTCTTGGGAAATAACACAAGCTGTCATATAAAGACGAAGTCCTGAATGAGTAGCTGATCGCACAGGCCAAACCGCTGAAGCTAGAAACTTGGAATTCGGACTGTAGATAAGATTTCTGGCGTAGGGTATCACTAAGGAAGGATTTCTTGGAAATTCGAAGGGAAGGGGAGGCCATCTCTCTGAATCCCTTTAAGGATGAAGACTTGAAATTTGGTATTTGGATTTCTCATTTTAAATAATTTGACACGCGTTTCAACGTTTTTTGATACTTTAGTAAAATGTGGAAAAAGGAAGGGGAATGAAAGGGGGCGGGATTTGCAATTATAAAAATAAGATATCAATATCTAAGAATCTTCGAAGGTTAGAAACATGAAATTTGGTGTATGGACTTCTCACTCAAAATAATTCAATATGTATTTCAGCGTTTTTGATATTTTACCTAGAAGGAAAGAAAAGGGACGATTATTATTATTATCATAAGATGCTCATAAATCGGGATCCTTTACGGTTAGAGGCATGGAAGTTGGTAGTTTTATTTTTCATTTAAAATAATTAAACATATTTGAGCGGTTTTTGCCACTTAACGTAGAAGAGAGGGAAAAGAGGTGGGGGTGGTTCACTAAAATGCCTTACGAGGTGTTTGAATTTCGTGACAGAGTTTTAACTCAATCCAATGCTATATGAAAGAGATACGTAAAAGGAAGAACGCGAAAATTGTGCCACGGTAAAACGTAGGAGCATTTGCTATACTGTGTGAGGCCGTTTGCAGAGCAAATTGGGGTCTGGGGGCGAAGCCCTAAGGCGAAGGCTAGTATAATATAATTTTATTGGTGTAAGCATAGCTATAATTATATTATGTTTCTAACAACTACATTTAAGAAATTACCTAATAGAGCCAATTTCCAACCCCGTTTTCCTAGTCTGGTATAATGCTTTTATTTTCTTTACGTGCTCAATTATACCACTGCGAAAGAGGGAGTGTATTCGTACAAAATACCCTATACAAAGCATCAGCCGAAAGAACATTTTAACACTAAAGAGGTTGAAGACATGGCTACGGTCCTGGATGGGTGCAGATCGACTTAGCGACCTGGCACTACTATATACGCACCAAGACAAACGTAGATTACGCTCGTGTCATCGACAGATTTGCCAGGAACAAGATAGGGCGTAGATTTGAATTTGTGCTGTAACTTTTACAGAGATGGACTGCAAGGTGACTAAGGCTGTTGTTTGGTTTTCGCCTGTCGTGGTATTTGCTCGTAATTATTTTCAACTCGTGGGTACTCCACAAAAGTCGTGAGCCTGAGTATAAGTTGAACTCCTTGGATGTATCTGAATCGCAAACAAAATCAAGAAAGATGAACGAACTCGAAAAAGTTTCTGAAATTGCTTTTTAAAAGTATTTAACTGAAACAAAAGGGCACAACCACAATCGTAAAAGATGTGTACTGGTATATAGGCTATATTATATTTCTAATAAACAATTATATATTATACATATGATATTTTGTTTGTTTAATGTCCCAGGTGTGTGCCAGAATGGCTAAAGGAGACGTGGACCTACTGATTATAGCGGAATCCGAACCACTTTTTCGTTCAACTGTACCCCCACCGAGAATCGAATCCGGGATCACGCGCACAAAAGGCAAGCGTATCAGCCATTAGACCAAACGGGGTCCCTATTATATATGAGATGAAAGAAAAACAAGTGATACGTACTTTATTCTCTATTGGTAATTTCGTTTAAAGGTGTTAATTTTTTTCAAAATTAAATTTTAATTTGCATTAAAAAATATCTGATATTGTCAAATAATATCGCCAGTCGGTATGTTTTAGGAAATATAGTTTGTGTGCTGTAATGAACGGAAACATCACTTTGGTTTTACATTTCTGATCTTTTTTCGTTCATTTTGTTGTAGACTTTGCTAATCTTTCAGAGTTTTTTTTTTTTTTTTTACTAGTTATACATTATAATAGCTTATATTGTTATTTTACATAATTTTAATTCGTGTAAAATTTATACACATTTCGTGCTAGATCCGACAAAATTTGTGTTGAGTTTGTGTAAGAGAAAGTTTAATATTGATATGTTTGTTATTACATTATTTGCAGTATTTTACTGAATAAATTGTGCGTTTATCTTCGTAATGATTTATATTGTTAAGGAGTGCTGCAATATATTATATTTATGTAAGATTTATCTTCACAATTCATTTCTTTGTATGTTAATGCTGTAGGTTAATTTCAAATCGTCGCTCTGGATTCCTGTTAGTAGTACAGTACAATGCTTAAATGCAGCTATGATTAGTATTATGTATTAGAAAGTATATCCATTTCATTCTCCTGTACTTGATCTGTGCCCTTGAAAGCGCAGGCCATAGTTTTTTTAAGGCAAAAACCATAACATCCTTATTTAGGGGGGAAAGCCACGGAATTCAAGTTCGGGCAATCACTACCACGAGGAATAATCACGGAGCCACTAAACATCGTTGGAGTTCAGTTTGAATATTATATTTCTTTCTTTTCAATTTTCGATTTGCTGAATTATATCTGATATAAACAGTAATGAAAGCAATATGTAAAGATTGCTCCCCTATATTTTGGCCTCTTTGAACACTGTGTGTCACATACTATTAAACCTCACTTTATAATTAATGTACCGTATTTTTTAAGCTACCAAGAAACGTATACAGAAATATCATAATGTATTTTGTTATTTGTTGACATTTTGTATTATTCTTTATGCATGTGTACATTTGATATTGATTTTTTCGTCGTTTTGTTTTTCAACTGCTGTTCCGCAATTGTTATTCAAAATATAAATAAATGATTAGAGCAATTGTACACTTTTCCGCTAAAATGAATGCTATAGTCAATACAGTATTTTCTTTTGTGCAAGTACTGTGCAAGACAGCGCATCTGATATATTGCGGTGACTAGTAAATTATAACACCGCCATGTCTTCGAAATGAAAGCGCGCATTTAATTTAAATCTTCAGAATACTTTCATTTAAAAAAAATTACAAATTCGGGTATCAAAATGGAATCTGGGAATCAGATTTAGCTAAATCAGGTTTAGATACCCCCCTCAAGTCCCGCATTCATATGCGTCCGATTTTTTCAAAGTAAAATTCTGGTCACCTTGAGGCTACGCTCATCTTCCAGGAAGCGAACCGCCCCCCCCCCCCAAACGATCCTTCTGGATCCGCTAGTGCCCTCTGGACCCCCCTGTTTTAACGCAGAGATCTGAAAAAAATCTGATAAATACTACTAGGTGGGCTGAATGTTTATGCACAATTCCAATTTTCCAGGTGCAAAAGTAAGCCCGCCAAAAAAATGTATACCGACAATGTCTCATATTCCCGCATACAGAGGGAAATTTTTAAACATTCCCTGAGATATCCCTAATTACCCTAGGATCATGGTTTGCACATCATTCTCTTTAGAATAGAACTGCCTTTCAGGCGGTATCATTCACTTGACTCCATCATGTATCTAAGGCGGGAAAATCCCGTGAAAGGGATTTTTTGGTAAAATTTCCCTTTTTCAAAGTTTAGCCCCTCTGTTTTAACACAGAAGTACGAAAAAATCTGGTAAATGCTCCTCGGTGGACTGAATGTTCGTGCACAATTTTAATCTTCTACGTGCAAAAATAAGCCCGCAAAAAATAATACCGAAAATGTCCAAAATTCCCCTATACAGAAGTATATTTTGATAAAAATTTCCTGAGCCTTCCCTAATTACCCTAGGGTTATGTGTCGCACATCATTCTCTTCAGAATAGAACTGCCTTTCAGGCGGTACCATTCACTTGTCTCCATCATGTATCTAAGGCGGGAAAATCGTGAAGAAATGGATTTGTTGTTAAAAATATCCCTTTTTTCAACTTTTTGCCCCTCTGGATCCCCCCTGTTTTAACGCAGAAATCTGAAAAAAAATCTGATACATACTACTCGGTGGACTAAATGTTTGTGCAAAATTTCAATCTTCTACGTGCAAAAATAAGCCCGCCAAAAAATAATGAACATAGACCAGCCCCGCAATATTAAAAGAAAATATATATATTTTAGAATTATGACGTCATCACCTCCTATGTCTCGACGCAAGAAGGTGTGAAACCATACGTAAGGTCTTCTACAATGCCTCTGGACTTGAAAAACAAACAAAAAACAAACAAAAAAAAAACGGACGAAAAAGCTCAAATAGGAGAGTTATAACGCAATGTACCATGAAATACCCCGTATGGTACAAATTGTACCATGCGATCCCCAAAGGGTTATTCCGGGAAAGTTGGATCATCGGGTTCAATCCATCGTTTCAATCTGTTGAATTTAGCTTGAAGTAAAGTTGATTTTTTTAATTACATCCAGAAAAATATGTGTTGAATATCTAATGTTGCCAGAAAGTAGAAGTAACTACCTGTCACGAATTTAATATCCCAGTTACTAGACGGAATTCTGTAGTTTGTATCCATGCAAACGTCTCATACAAACTTAGTGCTGCAAAGGAAAGCTAAATTTCAACCATGATCTGTATCAAATTGTTGATTCTCCTCTTGAAAGTATATACTCTCCCCTATTTTCTACCGTTGAGGCAGTGTTATTACGAAGAGTTGGAACGTACTAATATGAAATTAGTGGTTAGCATTAATTATCTAACTAGAGTTACTAGTAATGAAGAAATTGGCGTTCTCTACCTGATCTTTGCTTTCGCAGTATACATCATACAGCATGAAATCGCAAGAAGCAAATATTTCAAATTGTCTTGGGAGCAAATATTCTTTCTTTGTAACATTTACAGAAAATCTATCCGCTCTGCAGAAACGGAGGAAAGAAATGGGATGAGGGTGGCACCCCGCGGCGTTCTACCACACCCGTTGGAAAAGGACTTAAGAGGGGGAGGGAAATACCTGCCTGTCAGCAGGACATCTGTTCGCGAAGATCACATTGGAACACACAATCTTCAATATATAGTCCATTACAATGTTACTTTAAAAAGTTTATTACTCTTGATCTACGTCATTAAGCGTTAAATTGAAACAATCATTTCATTTCTATTGCTTTTCTGTATATATATGAAAAATTTTAAGTTGTTACGTACCATATTTCGTTAGATATTTATGAAGCAAAGTTTACATGTTATCTTATGGGGACTGAGAAAACAGTGGCAAAAGGTATAACATCGCCTTAATAGATAGAGATAAACTTTCCAAGAAGAGACAATTTTTAGGCCTACCATACTTTTTCGAGACGAGACAGTCTCTTTAGGCAGCATTTCTGCCAACTTGCCACACCTTTTCGAGACGCGACAGACTCAACTCTAGCCTCTTTAGGCAACATTACTGCAAATTTGGCACACTTTTTTTCGAGACGAGACAGCCTCAACTTCTAATCTCTATAGGCAACACTACTGCCAACTTGACACACCTTTTCGAGTTGCGACACTCTCAACTTTAGTCTGTTTAGGCGACATTACTTCCAACTTACCACACCTTTTCGAGACGCGACAGACTCAACTCTTAATCTCTTTAGGCGACATTACTTCCAACTTGCCACACCTTTTCGAGGCGAGACTCTTTAGACAATATTACTGCCAACTTGCATTCAATATTATTTTAGTATTATCAAATACACATACCTATTATCATGGTTATCGTTCAAGAAGTTTTCCTCATATAATTCATTTATTCAAAATAATTTTCTTGGGAGTTTTCGATTACTATTATTATAATGAATTACAACTTAGTACACCTTATAAAGTTGGCATTGGTATAGCTCTATTTATATATCTATTGTTTACGTGGAACTATTGGTCCATTAAAAAAAATCTTAATGAACACGAGAATGTAACGAAAAGTATAATTCATTGCCCGTATTATGTCGAAGGTATTAATCCATATTAGTTGTTTGACTCCTACTTTAATAATAACTAGCAGCGTTCACCCCGCTTCGCTGCGGTCACCCCGGAACGCAATAAACTTTGTTACTTAGATAATTTTTACTTTTTCGCTTTCAAGTGATATGATAAAAACCATAGAAGATTGCAGTAAATGTTAACATTATATCGCCTGTCATTTATGTTAACCCGCCCCGCTTCGCTGCGGTCACCCCCGAACGCAATAAACTTTGTTACTTAGATAATTTTTACTTTTTCGCTTTCAAGTGATATGATAAAAACCATTATAACGCCTGTCATGTATGTTAACCCGCCGAGTGACACGGTCATGCGGGTTGCATATAAATACGTTTATTTTTATACCTATGATGAACTAACAAAGGATTTGTACGTAATGGACACCTGAATGGTCAATTATCTCAAGACACTGGTAATTGAAAATTAAAGTGATATGATAAAAACCATCTAGGGTCCAAATCCTAATAACCCCCCAAAAATAAAAGAAATTGGTTCAGCCGTATTAGCGTGATGAGCGGACAAAGGATTTGTACGTTCTCTTTTATATATATATATAGATAATAATAATAATAATAATAATAATAATAATAATAATAATAATAATAATAATAATAATAATAATAATAATTTGAGATTACTGAATTAACGAGATCTCCAATATTTTGTATTGTGGTGGACAAACACCGCGCTCGTGGGTTTTCTCGGGGTTCTCCCGTTTCCTCCCACTTTCTTCATTCCACCATTTCACTCACCTCTCATCATGACCGTCTCCTTTAGCCTAACCGGCATAACCGTGAACGTGAAACTTAAAGATTTCATTTTCATGTTTTCCAATATTTTGTAGGGGGCACGGTGGCTAAGTGGTAGAGTGCTTACCTCTGGTGCGTGAGGTCTCTGGTTCGATCACCAACCAAGTAAATTTGTGGTGAACAACATCGTATCCGTGGGTTTTCTCGGGCTACTCCCGTTTCCTCTCACTTTCTCATTCCCGAATTCTTCCATCTGCATTCACTTGCTTTAATCATCGTCTCTCTTAGCATAAAGACCATAATCGTAGGACGTTAAACTGAAAGATTTCCCATATGAGATATTTAAGATAGGCACAAATTTTCCAAATGAATTAATCTGTAAGTCAAGGCTTTACTGTATATAGAAATGATGTAGTCCTCACCAGGGGCGGATCCAGGACCGACTTCTGGGGGGGGGGGCGGTGGGTTGTCATACTGCTACTTTTAAGGGCTCCAAACTTTGGAATGGGTTTTATTTATATATATAAAATAAGAAAGTTTCCTCTTCTGGGGGGCGATTACCCCGATTGCCCCCCCCCCTTAATCCGCCCCTGGTTCTCACATTCATCTTTTCAATAATAATATTTTCTTAGTGACAAGTTTCAGTTTTAGGAGCATATATTTATGAAAAGCTGGTCTCTAAATAAGATTATGTCTGTAGAGATTCAATATATGGATAGAATGAAAACGGGAAACATTATTTTCATTTTTCTATGTGCTAAGAGGTTTTTCTTTTAGTAGAATACGGATTTTCATTTCTATTGTTGGAGTTTGTGTTATGACAATAAAAACTTGTTCGAAGGTTTGAAAATTTCCAAGACTTTCTCCGTCATTGTAAACGATTGTTTCGTTAGTTTGGGTGAAGTATTTGTGCGGGCTTTTTCTATTTCCTTTATGAATGGTACTCCTCTTGAAATATAAGCTGAGTCAGCGTTTCAATGTCCTTTCATTATCTTCGTACGTGATCAGTTTCTTCACCTCATTTGGAGTAAGTGACAAATGTATGCAGATAAGTGTCACATTTTACTATAAAGTAGCATCATGGAATCGCGGCGAATTGAAGAGTGGAACAGTGAGAAAAATGGTTTTCCATCTGCCAATGTATTTTTATTTTCCTATCAAATAACCGTTATTTATTTTATTTGAAATGCACAAAAATGATTTTTTGATGAGGTAAAATGAAGAAATATGTCTAAAACAATTAAAGCATTGGGTGCTCCAAGTGGTTCATTTTAATACAGTATAATCAATGGTGGTCTCATTTCTTCATGTTACTTCACGAAAAGAATGTCTTCGTTTTCGTGTATTTTGTTAAATCATTGTTTCAGATGGTTTTTAGACTTTTTTTTTTTTTACTTTTTACTTTTTGTCGTAAGATGATTTAATATAGATTCGTTTCTTGAAGACAACATAGTTTCATAATATGTAAAGGAAGTATGCACTTCACGAAAATCCCCTTTAAGTTTTACTGTACTTGTGATCTCCACATCATTTTTGATTGCATAATGAAATAGGATATATACTTAATGGACGATATAATTAATTTTACAATAATATGATAAGCTGTAGCGAAAATCATGTGAAACATGGTATTATCGTGGCTTTGGACGAGATGAACCAGGATTAGGATTAGGAATTATATTTCTTTGCTTTCGGCATCTATGGCCATGTTAGCCCATAACATATGGGGGATGACGTCCCTCGGTGATCACACTATTCGAAGTATAAAGGGAAAGAAGGAAACACCCTGGGACTTGTATATTAGGTACAATCCCGACGTTTGCCTAGTGTGAATGAGGAAAATCTTACTCAGGATGGCTAACCTGAAAAAGCTTTTTTTTATGTCCTCACCGGGACAGCTCGCACCAAAGACGAGAGCATTAGCGACTGTGTTAGGCGGGACCACGGGATTAACCAAGAATTTTGCGTCTTATCCGGGAAGAATTCATTTTGTTCACCGGGACGGTTAAAATCCCGGAATTCAATCTTCAGACTCTTTAATAATGAATATTCGTTATGTTTGTATATAGAAAAATAAATACTAAATAAGTAAAGTCCAAGTTTGCAACTATTATAATCGCAAGTCTTATAGAAAATACCCATTTAAGAGTCTTCATCTCGGCGAAATTAAAATACCGCTAATTTTACAGTAATTATGTGATATCTTCAAATAGATAAAAGATAATCGAAATGTGGAACAAGAGCGCCCTAGACAATATTGTTTTACATGAGAAACCGTTATCACGACTCGCTTATCTGCTTTCGATTTCGAGCCATTTTGAAAATCGGCATTTATTTTCGCGTTTCTAAACAGCTGAAAACGGAAAGCCACTAGGTGACTTGTGATAACGGTACCTCACGCAAAATAATATTGTCTAGGGTGCTCTTGTTCCATATTTCAATTATCTTTTATCTATTTGAAGATATCACATAATTACTGTAAAATAAGCGGTATTTTAATTTCGCCGGGATGAAGACTCTTAAGTTTGGAGAAGAGCCAAAAGTCGCAGAACGCAAGATCCGGACTATAAGCAGGATGAGGCAGAATGTCAATAACACTTTGCAAACAGATGGGACAACTTTTTTTTTTTTTTCGGAGGAGAGGACGTGACTTCATCGACTGACGCTTCGTTTCTGGGTCGTAATGGCGTATCGATGACATCTTGCCGGCGATGAATGTTCCTGGACGCACAACCGTCCGCAATCAGAAATTCAATTACCGGACGTCATCACTGGATACCATCGATTGTTCCATTACTCTGATACAAAAACGGATAGGAAAGTGAAACAAGTGATATTCTAAAGCTTAAACATCAGTGCATTAATTATAAACAGTTCAGAATGTTTGCAGTATTGTTGGCCAAGTAGTGAACTTGGATGCATTACTTTCTGAATTACCTTCGTACATAATTTTCACAACTTTATTAACATAATATAACTTTTTTTTGAAGGAATTACTTATACAACCAGTCAAACATCGATCTTCACCGAAGATACAGAAACTTCACTCTCTTCTTCTTCTTCTTCTTCTTCTTGTTTTTTAATTAACAAACAACCCTAATTATAAGTTACATGACTGATCACAGTAAAACTGGTATTAAAACCGCTGAATGACCGAGCTAATGTTTTGATTTGACGTGCCCGCAACGAGAAACTACATTTCAAATTTTTATAGTCCCTCCTGCACTTTTCAGTCATTCTGAAATTTGTAAAA
The DNA here is from genome assembly GCF_964235325.1 of Thermobia domestica. Classification (NCBI taxonomy): domain Eukaryota; kingdom Metazoa; phylum Arthropoda; class Insecta; order Zygentoma; family Lepismatidae; genus Thermobia; species Thermobia domestica. The sequence goes on along the minus strand of NC_137457.1, from coordinate 241,429,763 downwards.
AAGAGCTATGAATTGCCAGATAATTATCTTTAATTAATAGTGCATTTAAAGAATTATAGCTTATTGGTTTAACATGATGTCATTATTCAGTTGTTAATGTTTTATTCGTAATTTTTTGTTATTCATATGAAAAGTTTATAAATTATTGCCTGAGTTCGCGTGCTGATACTGTGAGAAAAAGAAACAAGTGTGCTATTAAATATCTTTTTTTCCCCTTTTGAAATATGGGAAAATTAATTAAAACATGTCTTAGGGGCACCAAATAGTAATAATAATAATAATAAAAGGTTTTCACGTTAAAGAAATTGCGTTCATGAGAACATGACCTAAGAGAATTAGCACTTGTCAGTCATTTAAAATAGAATGCACAGCATAAAATTAAATCATCTTAATTTAGAAGTTCACTCTCCCCTCCTACTTTGAAAGAAAAACGCAACAAATTAAAAAAAAAAAAGAAAACAACATATACATATAATATGAAGTAAAGGTGTTCGTGCAAAAAAAAAACGTTAGCTTTTCGTGTTTTATCTGAATAGTATAATGATAATAATTACCCAATTTAATAGTCAGTTTTGTTTACTAGCTGACTTTTCTTGCATACGCTACAATTCACTCTGAAGGGGCGTGTTTAATGGGATTGATTTCATCTTGCACGTCTCATTTTTAAAAGATCTTTTTTCCCACAGTTCTCAGACACGTTGCAGAGAACGGTGAAGATCCTTTTTGATATATGTTGATGGATATGGCTATTTGTATCAAAAAGAAAACACGCAAAAGGATTAAAAACTTTTCACTTGTTATAATTTCAGGTGCTTGTTTTGAAATTTAATGAAAAGCGTTGAACTTCAACACAAAATTGTTTATATTCAACTTGTTAAACAAATAGGAATTTCACCGCATATACTACGTGAAAGGAGTTTGGAAACAAGTAGGAATTCAGCACATACACTACGTGAAGAAGTTTGGAAACAAGTAGGAATTTCACCGCATATACTACGTGAAGAAGTTTGGAAACAAGTAGGAATTTCCTCGCATACACTACGTGAAGGAGTTTGGAAACAAGTAAGAATTTCACTACATACACTGCGCGAAGGAGTTTGGAAACAAGTAAGAATTTCACAGAATACACTACGTGCAGGATTTTAGAAACAACTAGGAATTTCCTTGCATACACTACGTGAAGGAAAAAAATGAAATGAAATCTTTAAGTTTTACGTCCCACGGTTATGCCGGTTAGGCTGAAGGAGACGGTGATAATGAGAGATGAGTGAAATGGTGGAATGAAGACAGTGGGAGGAAACGGGAGAACCCCGAGAAAACCCACGAGCACGGTGTTTGTCCACCACAAAGTTCACTTGGCGGGGGCTGGGATCGAACCCGGGACCCCAAGCACCAGAGGTGAACGCTCTACCACTGAGCCACCGCGCCCCCCTACTACGTGAAGGAGTTTGAAAACAAGAAGGAATTTTTCCGCACTCACTACGTGAAGGAGTTTGTAAACCAGCAGGAATTTCCCCACATACACTGCGTGAAGGAGCTTGGAAACAAGTAAGAATTTCACCGCATACACTACGTGAAAGAGTTTGGAAACAAGAAGTAATTTCCCCGCATACACTACGTGGAAATACGCTAAACCATATTTTATATTGAAATGCCATTCAAAACAGTTGAATAAAAGTACAAACGCAATACTCATCAATTCTATATAAAAGGGCAGTTAACAAAAATGTTTTCTTTTAGCAGTTTAAATTTAGTAACCGTTTTGAAACTGGCGTTATGTAAAGATGCATTATTCTTTATGTATTAAGTAGTCTTTAATTTATTATTTCTTCATTTCTTTCTGCTCTTCTTTCGTGCCACACCCTGCAAAAGAAACCTTACAATTCATCACTTTTTTTGTTACCTGTCTTTCTGCTTCTGAATGACCGCATTGCATAATCCAAGATTGACACAGGTGTCTTGTCAATACAAGAAAGATGTATGACGATGCAAAACGAGGTACAGTCTCTCTGCATGTCGTTCCTTTGTGATGATCAGTTTCGTAATACTTTTAATGTACTGTAGTTTTGCCAACTTATGTCGGTGAGTTTTTCGTTAAGATGTGTGATTACGTGCACATGACCTCAAATTTTGTATGTATATAGTTCTTAAGCACGGGAATGGGGAATGGCGAAAACTCCATAACGAGGAACTACATAATTTATACGGTTTACCAAACATTGTTAGGGTCATCAAGTCTAGGGGGCTTAGGTGGACAGATCATGTAGCTAGAATGGAAGAAAGTAGAAACGCTTTCAAAGTCTTGAGTGAAAGACCATCGGAAAACGACCATTAAGAAGACCTAGGCGCAGATGGGAGGACAATATTAAGATGGATCTCGCAGAGATAGGAATGCAAAGTAGAAACTGGATCCAATTGGCTAAGGATAGAAGTCAGTGGAGAGCTTTTATGAACGCGGCATTGAACCTCCGGGTTCCATAGGTCATAGAGTGAGTTAGTTAGTTTTATATAGTTGTTAAGCAAGTATGGGTGCAATAACAATTAATTCTCATAGGAGCTAATATGTCTTCTCGTCTCTAAAATAAAATGAGAAGTACATTTCTAAATTCGAGACAAGACGAGAAAAAGGACAATTTTTGTCTTGTTTTCGAGATGAGAAAAAATTTCACGAGTCTTGTAGAGCTTCCTCTTGGCTAAGCGGTTTGCGTACACGTCTTTGGTGTGGGAGATCCATGATTTTACGAACAAAATGAAGAGCATTTATCAGCGTTTAAATATACACAAGTCATTAGTACACAATATAGAGCCACTGGGGCGAAGCGAGCAGTGGGGCGAAGTGAGTAATGCAAAGGAAAATTAGAGCTGGAAATACAGTGACTATTGCATTTTTTAAAGTCGATTCACTGATTAAAATTGGCATTGTATTGACCTATGCAATAGAGTTGTCTCTGGATTCTGGTAGAGTAGGGAATTAGGAATTAGATTTCTGGGCTTTTCAGCATCTATGGCAATGTTAACCTGTCACGCATGAGGGATAACGTTCCCTCGGCGATCATACTATCCGAGGAAAGGGAAGGGATTAGGAAAGGAAGTAAGCGGCTGGTACTTGTATATTAAGTACCGTCCAGGCATTTGCCTGGTGAGAATGGGGAAAACGCAGGAAAAGTTCAGTCGGGATGGCTAACATTATTATTATTATTATTATTATTATTATTATTATTATTATTATTATTATTATTATTATTATTATTATTATTATTATTATTATTATTAATACACTTTTTCAACCGAGTATCTCTACTGGGAGAGATGAATTCTAGTAGAGTAAGTAGTTTTTCTTTATGGGTAGATAAGTGCACATGTACCACTGTCAGCAGTTCATCTAACTTCGGAGTCATGTACGCTAAGCAGTATCTACCAGTGTTTCGAGACCAGAACAAAATGGCTGTCATAAAGTTATTGAAGAAAGGTTTCCACATAATTAGATGTAGTGGCAATTGTCGCTGATAGGTTATATCGTAGAAGCAGTTCCGAAACGAAAAATAGTCAATGTGGGTCAGGCGCGCACCCAGAAATACTTGTTTGGAGGGGTCCCCCGCACTGCGGGGGTTGCGGGGCCAGCTGCTACGCCACTGATTGTAAAGTACTGTCTCCTATATTCTCAGAAGAAAACATACGAAGTAGATTCTTTTTATAAGTAAATAAGGAGTGTAGATGAAATGTAAGATCAAATTTTTAGGTTACATTAGCCATTTCTCTGCCTGCATATTAAGAAATTGTATATACAAATGTATATTGAGTTACGAAGGTTTTTTTTTTTTTCGGTGGGAGTGTTCGGTAAGGCTGAGGACCTATCGAGCTTCGGGAGTGAAAATTTATGGAGTTGTCACCGGTTACTCGAAACCGTACGAGTATTTGAAATTATCGAAGTTTCGGGAATTATCGAAATTTTGAGTACTATCGAAGTTATTGTTATTATCGAAAGTTCGAATGTTATCCAAGTTTCGAGTATCGAAGACTTGCGAGAAGAAACTATTCTTTCACTTCATTTCATGAGAGACAACTTTTAAAATGAACATCTTCGGTTGCATTGTTTCTTCCAAACGCTCTGATAAGCCCAAACTTTTCAAAATATTCAGACGATTCGATAAATTGCGATCATACTGGGATCTTTCAGTATTTGCTGCATTCAAACAATTCGAGACTTCGAACAGATCGAGTGCCTCAAACTCATCGAAAGTTTCTAACATTTCGAATGTCTCGAATACTTCGAGTGTCTCGAACACTTCGAGTGTCGAATATTTCGAGTGTTTCGAACATTACGAGAGTCTCGAAAGTTCGATAATTCGATAAAGTTAAAATTCTTTATCGACGAAACGATTTTAAAATGTTATCGAATTGTTATCGATTACTCGATTACCGGAACAGCCATAGTAAGGACCCGGTGGACTACCCACATGGTACGCCCCTGGTGTGGCGGTGGAGCGGGTAACTGGAACGGAGTGGAAGGAGTTATAAACAGTGAATTTTAAGAAGAAAAAATAAATGTGAGTGATACATAATGATACACAATTAATTAAATATGATAAACTTTTAAATAATTTTACCAAAAGACGAGAAAGAATTCTTAGAGGATAGATACGGGATGAGACGAGAAAACTTATTTCTCATCTCATGTCCTGGGCAACACTACTGCTTCGTATCCGAACAAAGTATCTCCACCGAGAATCAAACCCGGTACCATACTCAGAAAACACGGGCATTAACTAATTACTCGGCTACAAAGAGGCCTGCAGTAATAATTTCTTCTGCGTCAGTCAAGAGGAAGATAGAAAAAGAGATCAGCACCAAAGATTTGATTGGAAAGAATGTGACGTGAAAATCCTGATATCTCCTGCTGACTAAGGAAGTCGATGGCCTACATAACTGTAACATATTATCGAAGATTAAAAGTTTCTGAAGCGTATGAATAGTATCCGGTGTAAGGTTTCATGCCAAGGTGTTTGATCAGGATAATTTAAGAGGAAGTTTTGACTTGCTAGCGCTTCTAAGGTATTATTTATATTAAAACATTCGGTGGAACTGTATCCCGTTTACTATGTTGCCATTTTTCTAAGGTATGTTGTTTAATTTGAACTTCCTGGATAAAAGCACTAGAACACGATTCTCTTTGTTTCTTTTAGTGCTATCCTTATATTTTACTATTAGTTATCATTTTCATACACATAGTCGGAAAGGAGGGATTAGATGGGGCATAACTACCAAACCTCTCTTCCGAAATTTAACCCAGATTTATTTTAAACAGGGTATGTTAGGCCCTTAGTTCCTTTCCAAGCTCCTTGTTTTATCAGGCTTGATGTAACATTCTCAGCCAGGAAGAAAAAAAGCAAATGCACCATTGGTGCACCGATATAAGTTGTACGAGGTTTAACTATAAAGTTCGAGGACTGATACTGCACTCTGTAACTGCTAATGCTGGAAAACTTTATCATGTGTTATTAATGCTATGATATTCTCTTTTTTGCAGAACATGTGAAGAATTGACGAAGAGAATATCAGTACCCTTCTAAACATCGGTCATCGAAGACACTATGGTACCCGTCACCATAGGTTCTTACATAGAACAAGGGTGAACATTGAGTTTTGTTGTAAGTTAGGGAAATCGGCAATATAGACTTAGGAGATGATAATGGCTGTTCGTTGCTACAATGCCCTCCCTCGTGGTCGTGTGTTTGGATGATGCTCCTGATGATGTGGTGATCGTGAACACGTTTCTGATGACCCCAGAAGTGGACATTCATTTAATAGTGGTAAAAGTGAAGGGGAACGCGGGGAGACATGTTCCCCCACTTCCAAAAATATGGCGTCCCAACTTCCAAAAAAAAATATCAATGGGCAAAGATAGCCAAGGGGGAGGACGTGACGTCATGCATCCCCCTACCTCTTCAGGTTCACTTTTACTCCAGGATAATATGAAGCGTGTACGCGACTTTCTGTAGTCAGACCGTCTCCGTGATTGAGAATGTGCTGCACATCAACAGCGAAACGATCCTGAAAAAATATCTGTGAAAAAGGAAGTTGTGTGCGATGTTTGAGGTTTGTGCTTTATTCTTGAGTGAAAAGCAAAAGAGCTCAGAGAGTGGAGTGCTCCACAAAGTTGTTTAAACCCTTGGAGTCTGACCTGTCTTTAGTAGATCACATCGTTAGAAACAACGGTTCTATCAATTTAAGAATCCATAACAGAGAACCTGAATGTCTTCGATATCGATGTTTAGAAGGGCACATATCTTTCTATCAAATCTTCACACGTCCTGTCCTGCTACAGAGGAATATCATAGCATAAACTTCATATAGTGAACAATTTTCTGTCATTATTAATGAACAGAGTATCAATTAGCAGTCCTGAAAATTTATTGTCCAAAGTATAATATTATTTATATTATACTTTTGTGTGTAAAATGAAGCTTTTTTTTTTTTTTTTTTTTGTCATTTCAGTTCTAATTTGATTGCCCAATAAATAAGCCAATAAAGTATTCAAGTGCATGAATGAATCAGATGAAGCACGTAATTTAAACTTTGAAACAATTAATTAATTTAAAAGAATTAATTCAAATTAATTATTGAATGCATTGTTATATATTATGATTTGTTTTTGAGTTTATTGTTTATTTATTTATTTTAACGAATATTAAGTGCCACAGAAACTTCTGTAAAGTTTGACACAATAAGAAATCTGAGTGCCTTGTATCGGAAGAATACCAGTGTCGCATGGTGGCTCAGTGGTAGAGCGCTTAGTGACGTTCTTAGTTCGATTCCCAGACAACATCCGTGGTATAAATGGGGATGCTCCCGTTTCCTCACACTTTCTCATTCCACCAATTCTTTAATCATTATTCACTTGCCTTAATCATCAGCTCCATTAACCTAAAGGGCATAAACGTGGGACGTTAAACTGAAAGGTTTCATTTTATTTTCATCTAAACTCGTTTTAAATATTAAAAGAATCTAGTTCTGTCATTTTCCCCTGAACATATAGGTGATGGTACTTATCAATTACTTATCGTCTTTTCGGATGTAGAGTAACACCGGTTCGATGCTACCTAGACGTAGTTTCGTAGTGTTGGACTCCCAAACTCTAGATCCCTCCCAACATGTACGCCTAATCTTTTTTTTTTTTTTTTTATTATAGTCTTATAATAAGAACCTTAATGAGGATGTACTTTAATATCTGTTTAATCGTAAAAAGTGGGGGTTAAGTTCCAAAGTTGGGCGTCCGTTTCCAGAAAAATTTTTAAAATTTACAGGAAAGATACGGATAATTTGATCGTTTGTGTGCTTGATAATATATGAGAGTCTCGAAAAATCTGTTTATTTGTTATATATAAGCGGCTATAAACATGGGACTATACAGCGAGCGGAGGGAACTACTTGGCGCAAGGTAACCGAACAGTTGCATTGTGGGAAAGAAACGAGTATTTATGTTATCAACATGGCGAATGTACAAGAGCAATGAACTAACAGCTTTAACATTTGTGAAGCAATACGTTGATAACGAGCAAAATCTTTTAAAAGTTTGTGAAGAGCATGTATTAATGAACCTAATAACAAATTGCAGAAAGTGTGCGAAGGAGATAACAGCGAAAAAACGTGGCGAAAGCGGACGCCCTACTTCGGAATATATGCCAAAAGGGGTGTGACTATCGTACATCAATAGTAAGGTTTACAAAATAATAATGATAATCTTTCCTTTATTTTCTCGAAAACTACGCATGAGGGTTTACACTCATAAATATCATTTTGTTCAATTCAGCAAGATCTTGCCTCATCCTTGGACACTTTTTATTTGTATTTATATTTTATGTTGCTTTATTTATTTATTTTTGTGTAATTTAATTTATTTTTTGTTATATGCGAATAATAATGTAGAATTTTAGTGACCGACACATATATTTTAATTTGTAGAATGGTTTTTCGAATATTTTCTTTTCAATTGGCAACACTTATTGACAACAATAGACCATTGTTAGTACTGCATAAATTGCCAACTCACTCTTGTACTATTAGAAGATGAGGAAAGCTACATGACGAAGTTGAAGGTATCACCTTTTCAATTTGAATACTTAAGCACTTATGAGGTAATCATAGCTTAGTATCAAAGTCACGTTCTTGTATTGATGCTGTAGTTAGGCTTAATAAAGACATGAAGAATGCATGATTATTAGTTTCGGCTTAGCATTTCTGACGGGAGTTGCATTAGAGTTCCATAGGTGCGTATACTAACGTAAGAATGAAAAATAAAGTACTCTGTACAGGGTAACTCGGGGGAGGGTGGTTAAACTGAAGCAAGAACATAATGGAGTTTAACTTTTTTTTTTTTTTTTTTTTTTTTTTTTTGTATTTATGAATTTCGAGCTGTACTAGTAGCAAATGTAAGTAGTTGTGCATGCTTCCATTATGTGATTTTAAAATAATCTATGGGTATCACTGCATAGTAATTACTGCTGTTGGACTTGTTCGAACAATTATCTAACAATCTTTCAGGGGTAAAAGTGGATCTGAAAATGTAGGACACATGACTTCACACTGCCCCCGGGTGCTTATCTTCAGTAGTTCTTTCAGAAAAACTGTTCCGGGGGGGGGCACACTTGGTATTCTGGGGGGCACTGCCAATAATATTCTATTTATTATTATTATATTATAGACGTATTATTTTGGTCTCCTCCGGGGCGACACTCAGAGCTGCGGGGGGACAGTGCTCCCAAAAAACATGTCTAGAAGAAACACTGCTTATCTTACCCATTGTATTTTTTTTGGGGGGGGGGAAGTGGAGGGATGCTATAGATATTTTCTGGAAATGTGGTGATGGCGTCCCTCACTTTTACCCGTGGTCTTAATTTGAATATACCTAAGTATTCTACTAGATGTTCGTTTATTTATTGTTTTCACATTTCAAATTACTAATAGCAGAGATGTTCATTCTCCCAACTTACCTGGTAAATCTGAAATTACACCCCAAGCTTACTTCAAGTAGTAAGTCTGCGTGGATGCAGATATCCGCATCACTAGTAGCGTACACAAGGAGGGCTTTTTGAATTTTATGCCCTCTGTTCCCCTTGACCACAATGATATATATTTAAAAAATAATCATTTTCCGTATTAAAATATGTATACAAACAACTGAAATTATATGAACTTTGAGATTGAACTTCTACGAACGCCACTACACACTACTATAGCTTTTCGCGGATATCTCTCTTGTTTCATTGCAGGGGGCGGATAAAATAGCGAATACTCGTAAGAGGGGGAAAAGAACGAGATTTTCATTATCATTATTTTGAATAATGGTGTCGTGTGTTAAAGTATGGTTACCTTTTCTAGAGCAAATAATCGCCAGAGCTAACTTGTGCTTCGCTGGATTCTCTTTCGTTTTGCTCTGCTCTCAAACTTGTAAATAAATATACAGTGGTAATGTGATTTTATGTGAGTTTATTTTGGGTAGCTTATTCTTGTTCCTGCAGGACATTATATCTTCAGTTCATTTTTGCGTTCTAAATGAACACGCTCATTACTGAGAGTAGAGATTTTTTTTAAAGTTATTTGCTCTGAAATTAATTGACGAAGATGCGATACTACGAATGTTGTTGCATTTTATTTAGCATACTCGGCTTACAATAGGAAGAGGCTTATTTAAATTTTAGCTGTAATTCCAATTGTTAGGTTTACCAAACATTGTTAGGATCATCAAGTCTAGGAGGCTCAGGTGGGCGGGCAGGTCATGTAGCCAGGATGGAAGAAAGTAGAAATGCTTTCGAAGTCTTGACTGGAACACCAATCGGAAAACGACCATTAGGAAGACCTAGGCGCAGATGGGAGGGCAATATTAAGGTGGATCTCGCAGAAATAGGAATACAAAGTAGAAACTGGACCAAGTTGCAAAGGATAGAAGCCAGTGGAGAGCTTTCGTGAACGCGACATTGAACCTCCGGGTTCCATAGGCCATAGAGTTAGTTGGTTAGTTATTTCCAATTGTTATGTTAGAAGGTATTTTTGGAATTATAATTGTCGTAGAACAAACAAGTTGTACGTATTTGTTATCTGTGGATGTGAATACGATTTTCTATATCTGCACTCATTTATACTTATTTCTGTACTTCTTTTATATTTAAACCGAACGTCTTGTTCCATCTAAACATGAAGTAGAGAGGGTAGTATTATCTACTTATTGTCTCTTCCAAAGAAGCTGTTAACTTGAATATAAGAATTTAATCTGATACGAGAACTTTGTTTTTTCCACTGGCGAATCCAGGGCAAACACATCTACATATACATTTACATATATTCTGTGTAGAGATTTAGGATTTAGATTTCTGGGTTTTCGGCATCTATGACCATTTAGCCCGTCACGTATGGGGGATGACTAGGGGCGGATCCAGGACAGACTTCTGGGGGAGCGGTGGGTTGTAATACTGTTTCTTAGAGCTACTTTTAAGAGCTCTGGGATGGGTTTTATTTATATATAAGAAAGTTTTGCGGTTCGCAAAATCAATAGTTTCAGTCAGATGCCTAAAGGCATTTAAAAAACTCAAATGTAATTCAAATGTACTGGCTGTTATTTGGTGCACCCCCTTAGAAAATCCTGGATCCAATCCTGTATATATATACGCAGCGTGGTTCGGAAGTGGTCGTACCCTTAGTTGGTGTTTTCTGACAGTTTTAGGTTTTACCCACATTTGTCTGGCAACATTGCTATCAATGTTCTGCTTGGTAACAGTTATTTGCAGTGAAGTTGGAGTAATCAACAATGTGTCATTAAAGTCCATATAGCATTTAACAAAGATTAGTTGTTGCGGTTTAGCTTTACGAAAGGCTTTACATAGATGACACCATGAAAAGTATTGAAGCGAAATTTACAGACCTCTGTGGTATTAATCCACCGAAAAAAGCAACAATGTTGGAGTGGGAAAAAGTGGAGTGGAGTGCATTTGCTACGGGCAGTGCGAAAGACCTTCCCGAGACCTGTGAGAACTTGACGCAGAATTCAGCTGTTACGACATGGATGGTAATCATACCGTTGTTTATAACTCTTAAGACTCTTAAGACTTCAAGGTAATTGTGTACAGACATTCTACCATAACTAACACTATACTGTTGAAACTAAAGGTGGGGTACGCCCACTTCCGGACCATCCTATATATATAGGGTTGCCCCAAAGTAGGTATATACTCCTGCATTGATCAAGTATAACATTCTAGTTTTTATGGATTTATTTGCTTTGACTGTTTCGGGCTTAAGCTATAAGTACGAAGACGTTAAGAATAAATAATAAAGAAACTAGGTATACCTGTTTGATAACAATAAGAAATTATATAAAATACAGTGAGCTAATAAGTACGGGACTGACTGTATGCCTACTTTTGGCCACCCTATCTTTCTCTCTGTCTCTGTCTCTCTCTCTCTCTCTCTCTCTCTCTCTCTCTCTCTCTCTCCAGTGGCAAATCCAGGATATGATCAAGGGAGGTTCAAAACCATAGTTTGCAACTTTATCTAGTGTAAAGTAAGTAGGACTGACGGCCATTTTATCCAGTGTATACCTGAGCGTCAAGGAGGCTATAGCCCTTCCCTTGGATCCGCACTTGTATATATATTTAAACAAGAATTTTAGGAATGATATTAAAAATGGTTCAAAAGATTGCGATCTTGGCCAAGAATTTTAGGAATTACCAAAAAAATGGTTCAAAAGATCGCAATTTTGGCCATTTGGATCAGGGACCACAAAATTTTTGAACGGCCCCAACATTGAGTTTTCCTATTTTCTACGGAATAAACACATCATACTGAGTTAAGTGATAGTTTGGGTTTGGCTACACTATACGTAATTCTCCAGATATAAGACCTACAAGAAAATTTTTGATTGAAATATATTGAATCTTTTGATCAAAAAACTGCGAGACTCTGTGTAATCGATTTTCATTCTGTATAAATATAGACGGGGGGAGGGCGCTGTTTTCCTTATCATACTTTTTGTTAATGAATTCTTAGATCACCAGTGGTACTTACGTAACAATAATAGGACCCTTACGTTGAAGAAATACTGGTGAGTTTGTAAGTGGCTGATGTGCTGTATTTGGGGAGCGAGTGTCATTGAACTAGCAATATTGAATAAAATTTTCCCCAGTATATCATATTTGATTCAATTTAAAAAAAAAAAAAGTATTATAGGAATATTTTGGTATAAGTAATTTTACGAAGTACGTATGGTTTGGCTTCACCTTTTTTAAAAAATCAAAATAATCATTCCTATTACAGAAATAATAAGAATTTATACGTATTTATCGTTATATCATTACTATAAAAGCACTACTACGTACTTTAGTGTACCACTGATACATATTGTTACAGAAGAAAGCAAACATTACGAAACATACGTGATAACGCCTAAGTATAGAACAAATATAAAAGGCACCTGAAATACGTGTCAGGACAGTTTAGATTATGTGTTTACATTCTTCACTGTTTCATAACCTCTAGATAGCCCTAGATCTTTACGCGCAAATATGAAGGGTCTTCACTACAGCGAAATTAAACCACCGCTAATTTTAGAGTTTTTCTGTAATATCTTCAAAATAAATTAAAATATTCGAAAAGCAGGAGCTTAGTGAACTAGACAATACAATTTTGCATGTGATGCCGTTATCACTACTAATCTATCTGCTTTCGATTTGAAACTGTAGATAGATTTAACATTTTTTGCGGTTTCTGTAAATAGCGGCATGCCAAAAGCAGATAGGTGAGTTGTGGTAAAGATATCACATGCAAAATCGTATTGTCTAGTTCACTACTTTTCTGCTTTTTGAATATTTTTATTTGTTTTCAAGATATTACAGAAAAACTCTAAAATTAGCGGTAGTTTAATTTTGCTGTAGTGAGAACCCTTAAAGAACTACATGAATAGCAATGTACTGTATATATTGAGATGAGTCACATATAAAGGAGATAGTTTTGAATAGAACAGATGGGCCACCGAGAGGTTTAAGAAAGACAAATAATATAACAAGCGAAAAAAATTAAAACATTAGAATAGAGAACAATGACATGCGTAATGAAGATTATTTGGCGAATCGTAGCTAGGAAAATACTTAGGTAAGCCAAGCTAGTACACCTTTCACCCCTCAAATCAGCTCTGATACGAGATAAAATTGAGTAATAGGGAAAATGAGATGAAATATTTCAGTTTAACGTCCCACGCTTGTGCTCTGCAGAGTAAGGGAGACTATGATTAAGACAAGTGAATGATGCTGGAATAATTGGTGGAATGTAAAAGTGGGAAGAAACGGGAGCCGCCCGAGAAAACGAACCCACGAACACGATGTTATCTACCACAAAGTTACTTGGCCGGGGATCGAACCAGGACCCCACGTACCAGAGGTAAGCGCTCTACCACTGAGCCCCGTGCCCCCTGAAGTATATGTATATGTATATGTGATGATAGTATATGTGATAGTCTATGCATTAATAAATGTTTCTTTTTTTCACAGATATACTAGACGAACGAGACTGCATTTGAAAATTCAGGTAAGTCGGCTATATCAATAATTATTATCTAAGCATAGACATCCAACAAATAGTTAAAACAATTATTCGGTATTTCTATAATAAGTTTTTAGCATGGTTACTAATGTAGTTAATCCAACGATACAGTTTTGAATATGTAGACGTTCTGAAGATTTTGGAAACTCACGAGAGACACATTGCAATTATAAGAAGATACGTGTAACTTATGGTCTAGTGTACATAGTTAACTTAAATAATCGATTTATGTCCTCCTTTCCAAAATATTGCCATCCATCTTACACCCTAAACAGAAGTCTTGTGACGTCAGTACCGTAAGATTTATTTAATTTTCCTCTATTTGTACTGAAATGTTTGTACATGTTAAAATTACCAAAGTTAACAGCTGAGTTTACAAAACAAGCGTATGAGAGCCGTACGATTTGAAGCTTATCAATGCAATCCAAAATACATAGGGAAGATGTATAGAGAATCTGTATGTGGCGTTCGTAATAACGTAGGTTACATGCGTAAATCCTGTAGTTTTTGAACTTAACGTACAACCTTATGTAACACCATGTAGCAAACGTATAACTGAAAACGTATGTTTTGTACGTACTTTCCGTATAAGTGTCCCTAATAAACATACTTTCCGTAGGAAAGAAAGAACTGGATATAGGCGGTCAGTATCTCACATATAGATGGACATATGCAACATATAGTTGACGTATGTAACACCAAACACCTTGCAGTGGCATGGTGTAACATCTAAGCGGGGAAAAGACAGTAGCATATAGCATATAGATAGCATATTCTTCAGACAGATTTTCGTAGTAAACATAATAGATTACGTATATTTGTACAATATAACCGCTGTCCAGATAACGGATTTTTCTCTCAATGTATTAACATTTATGGACACATTAACATTTCCGCTTATGTTCTGTCTTCATGTAGCTCCGGCGCGCGTCCTTTAATCAACAGGAGATAGTGCCGTACCATCATACCGTCCATGGAGCCTCCAGTACCCTTCATTCCCATTTTAAGGGGTCGCAATTCGAAAACTCTCGATTGATTCAGAATGTAGAAAATATACAAAATTCTCTCCCTCAATGTCGAAAATTATCATTGTATTATCTCGTAAGAGTCTTGGGAGGCCTAAAAATAATCATGCCAAGTATCATTTTAATTGGTTCAATTGTAATTCTTGCTGACGTCATATACAGACTCACATTCATTTTTATATATACGTATATATAAAGGTGTTACATAAATGTGTCACAATATTTTGGGAACAGATTCCTCACATCAAAATAAGAAAAAAAAAAGTTCATGTGGACCTCTGCTCAAAAGTGGATAGTTTCGGAGTTATAGGGTGCCGAAAACGTGAAATACGTGTGGATAATTTCGGAGTTATGGGGTGCCGAAAACGTGAAATACGCGTGGATAGTTTCGGAGTTATAGGGTGCCGAAAACGTGAAATACATGTGGATAGTTTCGGAGTTATATGGTGCCGAAAACGTGGAATACGTGTGGATAGTTTCGGAGTTATAGGGTGCCGAAAACGTGAAATACATGTGGATAGTTTCGGAGTTATAGGGTGCCGAAAACGTGGAATACGTGTGGATAGTTTCGGAGTTATAGGGTGCCGAAAACGTGAAATACGTGTGGATAGTTTCGGAGTTATGGGGTGCCGAAAACGTGAAATACGTGTGGATAGTTTCGGAGTTATAGGGTGCCGAAAACGTGGAATACGTGTGGATAGTTTCGGAGTTATAGGGTGCCGAAAACGTGAAATACATGTTAATAGTTTCGGAGTTATATGGTGCCGAAAACGTGAAATACGTGTGGATAGTTTTGGAGTTATAGGGTGCCGAAAACGTGAAATACGTGAACTTTAAAAGTTCATAACTCCACTACTATGAGACTTATTGTTGTCAGGTCAAGACATCACTGAGAAACTGGTATGTGAACTATCCAGATATCCATGTTTAAGAATGCTCCAGTATTTGCACACAAATTTTTAGGTAGGTAGGTGGAGAGTGATCAAGTACTTCCAAACAGCCTCTTTAAAAGTGATTGTGCAAGTACCAGAGGTTCTGAAAGATGGGTATTTCGGTAATTACATACCAGTTCCTCAGTGATGTTTTGACCCGACTACGATAGGTCCGATAGTAGTGGAGTTATGAACTTTTAAAGTTCACTTATTTCACGTTTTCGGCACCCTATAACTCCGAAACTACCCACTTTTGAGCAGAGGTCCACATGAACTTTTTTTTTTCTTATTTTGATGTAAGGAATCTGTTCTCAAAATATTTTGACACATTTATGTAACACCTTGTAGAGATGAGGATGTAGAATTTTATGATGTAGGTCTCATAGAACATTGCTATCCCTATGAGTTGCGTGAATTCAAGATTAGCGACAGTGTCCTTTTGCAAGACATTTTTATTCCTCTTATAATCCGAATTTCATATATTATCAATTAATCCTATGTCGTATGATTTTTTTAATACGAAACAGGAAGTTAGTGATTATGAAATAAACTTAAGATCTAATAATAATAATAATTTAATTATATAATATTTGTGGATTACTATTAAAAACATATATACAATTTATTATTTTTTCCCATTGATGAGAAAACGGAAAGTCGTACTAAAGACATCAGCCATTAAAGTATTCCCATAAAGTGTGTAGATAAGAACAAAAAAAAAAAAAAAAAAGTATCAAACTAATGTATATATGTAGCAACGACAATATAAAGAAGAAATGCTTGAATGAATCTTCTGTTTTGTTTACACTATCGTGTAAATCGTAATTATGGTTTTCGTGTGATTTTTCTTATAGATTAAAAAAAAAAAAGAACATCCTTACGTAAGTTATGCAGTGTTGTAAGTCTTTTGTTTTGATTGTGACATCACACAGTATTTCTTTTAGTGGTAAATCGCGGTAGAAACGCTTGTGAGAAAAAAGATGCATCTTGTTCTCAGTTTGTAAAGAAGATATTCTTCTTGAAAAGTCGCTAATTACTGGAAGCTGCTGTTCAATTTTCCCATAAATGAAAGGAAACGACCTTGGAGCAGTTCTCACATATATATATATATATATATATATATATATATATATACGTACTACACTGCAATTCAATTCAATTCAGGTGACATATTGTTTCCATCTTGTGATACAAGGATGTATAAGAAAGGATTCTAATAAAAACTTGTTACAATTCAAAACATTTGTTTACATTAAAAAGTATATAAAAGAAACTGTGAAATGCATGTTTGTTTAATTTGTAAGAACTTCAGTGGTAGAGCGTCCTTCGATCTTAAAGTTGAGTTTTAAGTAATATTGTTTTCGGTACTTTTTGTCATATCATCTCTAATAGAATAGATTTAATTTATTCAGCAAAACAAATAAGTTCCCTGTGCAAGAATACAAGTAGCAATGTCACACTAGCAGGCACTCCAGATATCGCCTGAGACAAACTATCTAAGAGTCTTCACTACAGCGAAATTAAACTATCGCTAATTTTAGAGCTTTTCTATAATATCTTGAAAACAAATAAAAATATTCGAAAAGCAGAAACGTAGTGAACTAGACAATACGATTTTGCATGTGATACCTTTACCACAATTCACCTATCTGCTTTTAGTGTGTCACTATTTACAGAACCCACAAAAAAATGCTTAATCTATCTACAGTTGGAAATCGAAAGCGGATAGAGGAGTTGTGATAACGGTTTCACATACAAAATCGTATTGTCTAGTTCACTACGTTTCTGCTTTTCGAATATATGTATTTGTTGCGAAGATATTACAGAAAAACTTTAAAGTTAGCGATAGTTTAATTTCACTGTAGGGAAGATCCTTAACAAGCGAAATTTTATCAAGCCTAGGCTTAAGACGTACTAAAGGAAGCTAATGAAGGACGACAGATCATGAAGATAATAGGAAA
>NC_137457.1:241242258-241407258 GCF_964235325.1 Thermobia domestica | reverse complement strand
TACAACCGGAAGTCGTAATTACTACCACTTCCGGTTTTAATATTAAATGATAAAATATCACGCTATACAAATCAAATTACTTGGCCGGGGGATCGAACCAGGGACTTCACACCCCAGAGGTAAGCGTTCTGTGTAAGCAACCATGCCCCTAGTTTGCAAGTTATCAAATTAAGATATTCATATCTCGGAATCCCTTAACTTACCGACATGGAATTTCATATTCAAATTTTTAATTTAAAATACGAACCTATTTGAGCGTTTTTTGCTCTAGAATAAAAGAAAACGGAATGCGGTTGGTTCGAATCTCATGCGAGACTTCAAGTTCAGTTCAAACGAACTCTATATGAAAAGTGCATAAGGAAGAACGCAAACTATTGCCCGCGATAACACGTGGGGACATTTGCTATCATTTGTAAACATTCAATACCTCTTTAAATATCATTTCGACATCTTACAGAGCATCATACAGTAATGCTAGACATAATGTATTCTAATGTCAATCTATTTGTATTTTTCTCTCGTAAAAGCCCTCTATCTAGGCCGTTCCCCGGATATACAAAGGCTGAACCACATGTCCTTATTGGTCATTAGAGTAACATGTCAGCAACATATAGACATTTGTGTGTAATGCGCGGTGTGCACTTTACCGAAAGGCCATCGTTATCATATAGTTTAAAAGAGATGAGACAGGTGTATTAGCTGGACAAACATGTTTGAAGAAAACAATTTGAGTGAACCTTATGCATTGTTATTATGCGTTGTTGTAGATGTAGCGGTTTCTGGCAAGACGTTGACCGGTCTTTATCATTTTGAAGACAACCTGGAGATGCTTTTAAATGCTCTGTGTTAATTAGAAAGGTAAACACAAATCATGGCATAACTATGTGTTTGTTGTTGGGCTGTATTTTTTTTTCTTCCGTTACCGAAGTAGTTTACTGAACGGTTTCAAAAAAAAAAAAAAAAAAAAAAAAAAGGCGAATCATTTTAATTTTTCGCTATCCTTTTGCTGTGGCTGTTAGAGCAGAAAATGCCGACGACAAAACTCGCTTGCCTTGTGCAGTTTTAACTGATTTAATTGAGTAGATGTGCAGAATTCTGAAGTGTTCTTTCTCTTCTGAAAATTTGAATATCTGCTTCTTTTCAAGAATAATCGTATGGGGATGGGTGGTAGCAGGATGCGAATTACCGGGGAGGAAACTTTCTTTTTTTATATATAAATAAAACCCATCCGAGAGCTCTTAAAAGTAGCTCGAAGTAGCAGTATTACGACCTACCGCACCCCCCAGAAGTCCGTCCTGGATCCGCCCCTGCTTTCACTCTCCGTCTTTTTTCTTCCGCCATAATTTCTACCATGTTCTTCATGATATACGCCCTTCTCAGTCAATATCTCAATAACTTCTTACCTCTCTCAGCTGATCAAGTGGCTAGTGCGTGGACCTTTGGTGAACGTTGTTCTGCCGACTTCGATTCTCGGTAAGAGAGAGTTTTCTTCATTTTTTTAATGAACGCATTACTGTGGTTCGGAAATGAAAAATCAAATGAAATCTTTGAGTTTAACCTCCCACGATTAGGTCTATTAGGCTAAGGGAGACGATGATGAAATGATAAGTGAATGGGTGAAATGATAAAGTGGGAGGAAACGGGAGTACCCGGAGAAAACCCACAAGCATGATGTTGTCCACCAAAAACTTACTTGATCGGGAATCGAACCAATGACCCCAGAGACCAGAGGTAAGCACTCTAGCACTGAGCCACCGTGCACCCCTTGCGGTGATTCAGATGTCACATTAAACTTTAGGCTTACATCTCATATAGCCTGGATGCTGAAAAGCGACGCGAAACATAAACAGTTTCTCTTCCTGTTTAAAATTAATTTGTGTGGTAAATTGGTCAGATCAGAATTTAGCGTCGCTTTCAGTACTGAGGCTCTGTGAAATGTAAATCTACAATTTATGATGGAGGCCGAAATTGTGTAATGTCCTTTACTTTTTCAAGGTTATCCCACTGCAAATTGAACCCAGGACCACGTACAGTAAAGGCGCACATACTAGCCACCAGTCCATCGGGAGGAGAGGCTGTGAGCAGTGTTTCTTCCAAACCTGTTTTTTTGGGAGGTACTGGCCCCCGGAGCTCTGAGAGTGCTCCCCCGGAGTAGACCAAAATAATACGTGTATAATATAATAATAAATAGAATAGTATTAGCAGTGCCCCACCCTCTCCGGAGTGTGCCCCCCGGAACATTGTTTCTGAAAGAAACACTGGCCGTGAGGCTGCATGTGGTTAAGGTCCAACAGTTTTGTGAGAATGAGATTTAGGTTGAAGCCGAACTGGAAGAAAAGATTACTTATCTCTGAAACCAATAAATTGTTCACTCCAATATTATAGTCTCTATGTGTTGAACTTCTAAACAAACAAACAAAAAGAAAAAAACTGATAATATGTTCGGGATATGAAGGAAATAATTTCAAAATATGTGTGTATTAGTACTGCAGCTTACGAAACAATGAAACTAATAAAAACATGAATGTCATTTTTTGTCATAATAAACAAAAGAAGTGTATTTACTATAATGAGTCCATAGAGTACATACACCTTACTATGAAGCAATTCTTGAAGCATGGCGCAAGTCATGGGTTATTTAAGAAAGCACTTTTTTTCCCCCCTTTTGCTTTGAGTACGATGCTTATCTCATTTTCTGTACTGCTTGTGCCCCTGATAAAAGTGCCGTGAACTTGGACTAGTTTTCACTTCCCCCTGCAATTAAACAGCTAAGCAAACAAAGTCTTCCTGTGTTTGCAGTGTCAGCTCCAGAAGCTTTGAGTGTAGCTACAAATGTTTTTAGTAATTTCATTGCCTTGTGATATTGTATCGTTAGTCTTGTTACAAATTTTCTTAAACAATAATCGTAAACTGCGAAGATTTAATAGATGTATAATGTGTACACATTGCTTTTGTTCCGATTCCTGCAGATTTCATTAGTGTGATCGCAACAATAAATCAGTTCTAACAAGGTGTTAAATAAAATATAGGGATATCTTCATCTGTTCATTAATGAAAGTTTACAAAAATGGTATAATAATTCCACAGTATTATTAACAATTAAGAAAAAAAAAGTAAGGGAAAAAAGATGTCCAAAGGTGAGACACATGCCAATCGATATAGCCCTATAAGGCAAGTTAAACTGATGGACCCGATTTCAGAAATTTATTCTGTAAAATCTAATAAACGTATGTTATTGTTAGACACGCTTCTCGAAACGTTAACTTTCCAAGTTTAGTTTCCACTCACGAGGAAGGTCCATAAACAGTGAGAGTTGAATTTTGATGAAAATTTGTGACAAGATTCAGTTCGACTTGCTAAGTAACGTAGTAATAGTCACTCAATGCGCAAATGCTTCGTTGAGCTGCACCGAAGTGAAAACAGATATGTAAACTTTGGTTACGGAAATATGATTCAGGAGTATATTCCAGTGCTATTTGGTACCCCACATGAACCCCTTGCCATTTATCATATTTGACCGCGATTCAATATGGCGGCTTACAAGATGGTGGTCATGCACTGCAAGTACTCCCACATATAGATGCTCTACCTTGGTTTACAATACTGAAGTCAGATCTATCAAAAGCTTTTTCATTTTTGTGCCAAAAGGCTATTCTTGGACATTGCCTGCTGGATTTCAAGATGGCGTCGGTGTAGCAGCGCAACGAAGCATTTGCGCTTGCGCATCGAGTGACTATTACTACGTTACTTAGTAACTCGAACTGAATCTTGTCACAAATTTTCATCAAAATTCAACTCTCACGGTTTATGAACCTTCCTCGTCAGTGTTTCCACTTTCTACCGCTAAGAGTCAGCAGCGAGCTTGAAATGAATTGCTGATATTGACGGAACATGGTGCAAGAGGTGTCGCGGGACATAGACTGAGTGACGTAATTAAGAAGGGGAAAATGGGGCTTTTGCCACGGGCTCCGGATTGGAGGGGAGCGCACAACTGGACAATTATTTATTTTTACTATAAGGCAAGGAAAGGAGTTTTAGCAAACTAAAGATCATTAAAAAAAAAAAAAAAAAACTTCTAACAGGACAATTACGACTCACTAACCTCAGAATCATATCCATAGAGCTTCAAAGCTGAATCTTTTGAGGACATTGTAAAAACCTTTGCAGCCAAAAGAGCCTTGAAAGTTTAATTTTAGTTCCAGTTTTTGTGTTTTCATTTAACTTACATCGATTTAAAAGACTTGCAAAATATCCGAGTACAATACTCGAGAAAACAGCTTGACTGTTGTGTTGATTCATTCTACATATATGCACATCGAGATATATCTACTTTCTCTCTCTCTCTCTCATATATATATATATATATATATATATATATATATATATATATATATATATATATGTACATGGAGGAGGTGATAGAAATCAACTATTTCCGGTTTCAGCGTTGATAACCATAGAACAAAACGGTAATACACAGCGACAAAGTTGTTTTTAATCGACTCAGTGTCTTAAGAATAGATATCTCCACCTTCATTCTTCTTCTAAAATCGGAAATGTTAATTATAGTAAATCCATTATTATTTCCTGTTTCAATATTGATGTGCGTAGAGCAAGGATGATAAGGGATGTCTAGTTTCTTGGAATCGATTTAGCGCTCCAAAAAAAAAAAATAAGATCCAGTTCCTCCTTTAACGCTCTCTTCAATTTGGAAATTGTGTAGAGCAACCATTTCAAGTTTTAGCGTTGATCGCCATTGTAGAGCGAAATCGGTAATAGATAGCAAGACGCGGTTTCCTTCAATCGATCATCCGTCTTAAGAATATATTCCATCTCTATCCTAATGTCTCTACTAAAACCGAAAGTGGTAATGGTTTCAGTATTAATTTTAATATTCATAGAGCGCAAACGGCTAGAGCAGTGCCGTAACTTAGATTTCTTTCGGGGGGGAGTGGGGCAAGCGTTAATATGCATATTTGGGTCCCCTAGAAAAAGTTGTTTTTCTAATTCTTGGGCCTCATTTTCCTTCTTTCTCTTACTCTTTATGGGTCCCTCGGAGCCTGTGGGTACTCGCCCACGGCAAGGCCTGCGGGGCGGTTAGTTACGTCCCGGGGCCCTTTCCATACATGACAAATTAATTAAGGGAAAAATAGTGTTAAATCTCAAAGCCATACGAATAAATTTTGTGTGTAGGGCCCCTAATAGTAGATATTTTTTACTGAAATGGGCCCACGACTCATTTTTTGTTTTATTTACCTTTTGTGTGCTGTTTTATATATGTAATGTAGTGAATATGTTTGATGCTTCATTTATAATTTCATGTTCGTATTGTATATGCAGTAAGAGAATGTCTTAAAATGCCCCCCCCCTCGAACGGCGGGGAGCTTCCCTGGGAGGACAGTTACCCCCTACCCCCCACAAGTTACGGCCCTGGGCTAGAGGTAACAAGAATTAGCGTTGATTGATTTTGATCTGTTGATTTTTAGTTTAACGTCCCTTTTCAGCAGCGAGGCTATATGAGACGTGGTCCTACTGATTAACATGGAATCCCTGAGCTCCCGCCGGGAATCGAGCCCGGACCTGCCACGCCGAAGGCGCGTACGCTAACCGCTTAGCCACGGAGGAGCTCTTTAGCGTTTTGATATGGCTTAAGCATCTCGAGAGTAAGTTCGTCCTCTGACTTATTCCAAGAATAATTTTCTTCTTTGACTTATCCCTCCGTTACAGCTGTAAGTTATAATTGGGTATTCTACCGTAGTCTCTCAATATGAAACAAACTTTTATAGTTACGTTTCACTTTCTGCCTACGGTATGTATAACAGTCTTTCCGCAGCACCAAATTTCGAATGCCTTGCCTCCCATTCACATAGTTGTTTCTGTTTTCGGAAATGTTAGTGTTTCTATCTATATGTTCTATACTCATTAATTGAACATTGGTTTTCCGTGTGATATCCTAATTGCCTAATCATAACTGAACATTATGTTGATAAGTAAGTGTTCACTGTCGTAGCTGTGGAAAAATCGCAGAGATGAGCCACTACAGTTTTACTATAAGTAGGATTTGGATCATTGTAGCCATAGCCAGTAATCACTTGTTTTTTTTTATCTTTCGTCAGATTTTTTTAAAAAAATAAATACCAGGATGTTTTTCAGCTTCAGTCGGAATGATAGTTCGGTAGTAAGTTGGTCTTCATTACTAAGATAATACACTAAAATAACTACATTAACTAAATTCAAGATTTACCTTTTCTTAATTGTAATGTAATTATAGTTGTTTGTTTCCGAAAAGTGCAAGATACCACATTGGCTCCAGTTTTGTTGTAAATTCACTTAGAACTGCTGCCATGGCGTTACTAATGTCAATATAAATTCTAAAATGAGCCATATTCTTCGAAAGGAAACGCAGTATAGGAATAACTTACAATCGTCTAATAACTCTATAACACAATAAATATAAATTTAGGAACATTAAAGCAAATTGAAAATGACCATTAGGAATACGTAGGCGCAGATGCGAAGAAATATTAAGATGGATCTCTCAGAAATAGTAATACAAAATAGAAACTGTATCCAGTTGGTTAAGGACAAGTCAATGGAGAGGTTTTGTGAACCTCCAGGTTCTGTAGACCACAGAGTTAGTTTTAAATGAAATTGAGTGACATTTTAGGGAAGAATTTTGTCCGGGGCCAAATGTGCAAGTTCGGGAACTGTTTCCAGGAAATGGAGATGTTTGATAATCTTAAACTTAAAAGTACAGGAAATAAGCAAATCATATTTTTATCATCAAACAAGTCGGAAACAAAAATCTAAAACAGAGTTGTACCCTGATATAGCTACCATCTAGTAGAAGAATTTTCGCTTGTGGGACTTACCGCGCATGTATGGAAAGTGCATATATTTTGCTTTAAAAAAAGATCAAGAGAAACACTTCGTTGTTAAATGTGTAGAATATAATCATGTTACAGAGGAATAACGAAAGCCGACTATTGGATTTGTACTTATTGTGATGAAAACACTTCAAGAGTGCATAGGCCGAGATGTTCCGGGTGTGCCTATGCACAGCCTAATAAAATAGTTTGATTCTTCTTTTCTCTTCAATTGTCATGCGTTCTAAAATTGTATCTGTATTTATTCAATTTATTGAGAAAGAAAGGATTTTATTTGAGTCAATACACATAAAACCCAATACATGAGCAGGTGAGGACGTTATAGTGAGATGTTTGGTGGGTTTTAATTTCCTTTCTGTACATCTGTATAAAAATTATATTTCAATTTGTGAAAAGTTCTGGCTACACGCCTACGCAAGTGAGTTAATAATTCAACCGTATGGCCAAAACTTGTGTGTGTAGGCTCGTTTACCCTATTCTTTTTACTTTATAATTGACTATCTATAAGAACACGTCGTTGTTGGGTTTTAATTCAGAACATGGATCAAAAGAGAGGAAAAAAGTCCGTACTTCATTCCCCGTTATTATCCTTGGTTGTTATATAAGGCCGCACAGTCATGATGTGGTTGGGGTTACATGCACGCACGGCGTTATCAGAACGTGCAGACGTAACGTGCATGTTTTTACCCCCCAGATCCGATCCCCAAACCGAAAATCTAAAAAGGGCCTTGTATATAATCAAATCTATGGAAAATCTATCCATATATCAAATTTAGTGCCTCTAGATCACTCTGTTCTATGCGGAAAGCTTGTAACACACACATACACATTACTTTATTTTTAAAGATTATCGAATATATTTTATTTATCTATGAAAGTGGTTAAGGTGATGGAAGGCATATATATTTATATTCAATTTGTAGATTCCTATAGTGGAATGGAAAGTATCACTTACGAGGAAACAAAAATTAAATCGATACTATATAATGCTACCATGTTTTCATTGCGTGGAATTTGGACATTTTAATGAAATTTTGCAACTGAATTATCCGAAGTTAAGAACACGTGCCAATTATTGGCAATTTATACATTAAATTTTACGTGTTAGCAATGTACTTTTTATAAGTTTTAAAAGAAAGAAAGAAAAAAAAAACAACTGCATGATATAAAATTACTGAAAGTTTAAGAAAAAAATAGTTTCATTTGCCTGTCCCGACTTCAGTTGATAAAAGTCGAGACTAGGACCTGAAATAATAATAATAATAATAATAATAATAATAATAATAATAATAATAATAATAATAATAATAATAATAATAATAATAATAATAATAATAATAATAATAATAAACAACTGTCGCGATTAATTCGACATCTGGTAGCGTTACACATATAGTGCAAGTGAAGCATTATAAATTCCAGGAAATTCTTGTCCGTATTGTGCAAATGATTTTTATATAGCCTGCAACTTCCATATAGACTAAGAAAAAACTATTTTGTGGGACATTGAATAAAGAGCTGAGAAAAAGACTCATAAAATGCTTCGTGTGGAGTGTTGTACTGTATAGGACAGAAACATGGACATTATGCAAAATGATGAAAAACGACTGGAAGCTTTTGAAATGTAAATGTTGGAGAGGAATAGAAAGAATTAGCTTTATCTAGCGGAAAACGAATGAGAAGGTCTTAGAAATGATGGGGGAGAAAATAACACTTTTAGATATTATTAAGAAGAAGAAGAGAAACATTGCCTAAAAAGGAAACTGTATCATGAGGGTCGTGCTAAAGGGTATGGTGGCAAGAAAGAGAGGGAGAGGGCGAAGGGGGCTACAACTGATAGACGATATCAAAACAGAAAAATTGTATGTGAAGACGAACACGTTAGCAGAAGACCGTGGAGCATGAAAGCTTGTCAACAGCGGCAAGTGACCTGCCAATAATGGCAGAATACCTATAATGATAATGATGATATAGTTTTTTTTTTTCAGCCAAGTGAGATCTATTGAATGATATACCTCCCATCATTAGAGTTTTTGTCATATACTAATCATATTTAAGAATAACTTTTCCTATAATTATGATTGACCTGGTATTGCGTTCTCAAAACAGCCTGGAGGAACTCTGGTCTCTCTTTTTCGTTTTTTTAAGGGAAAAAATGTCTGGATTCTGGTCGTCGGGGATCTTTTTATAACTTTTAAGATTTTCAAATGATGCATATTGCATAGTTCTTTCTTCTTGAAGCAAGAAATATGTGACGTGATTCAAAATGCGTATCAAATTAAAAAAGAAAATTAAATGAACTTCGTAAAAATCTAATTGTAATACAGCACGTGCATGCTCATTGGGTAATATTTAACGTTGCGTAGTGCCTTATTTTTTCCCCAATGTCATCATGTCTACAAGCATTAATAGCTGAAATTATTTACTTTTTGGCGTTACGTCTGTAGCGAGACCGGTTTTCTTCAAGTTACGCACTTGGGTCATCGCCAATAGTAACAAAGTTCTTAAATGGTAATTGAACATTTGAAGGTCAAATGCCACAAGAAGATGGCGGCCATTTGCTTAGCAATTAAAGTGCAAAATGCTATTTTTCTTTTTAAATATTCCTTTCCCCATGATTCATTTTTCAGTTTTTGAGACAATCATCTAAAAAGAACTTACCTCTAACAATAAACTACCTTTTTGGATTTTCCCTTAAAAAAAGAAGACTTATAGCGTATTATAAAGTACTCAAAATTAAATTATAATTTTCGTAAATTTATTTTGGGTTCTTTGTAATTTCATACGGATTTTAATGGTATATTGATTTATGAAATAACATATATACAAAATCGCTAAACCTGTTTGCGAGAAAATGACAAATTTTAATTTTTACTTTCCAGTAAACTGCCCTTGTTTTGGGAAGAAAATTCTAAAAATGCCCCTAGAGACTGTTATTTAAAAAAAAGTGTAAAACTCTGTCTGGATACGTTGAAATGTATAACTTCTAGGCAAGAGTAACAGGACGAACGAACGGGTGGACGAATAGACAGACAGACAACCAAAAATCAATTTTTGGTCATGTAGGGACCATGAAACGTGTAAATCCGACGTAATCTTCAATTCGATTATTTTCACGATCATCTTCGATTTCTTCTGTCCTATCGTCGCTCGAAAGTAAAAAGACGCAGGAATAAAATAGCATATGGAAGAATATCGTACGTGCAAAAGAATATGTGAAAATTTCACTGCTATTTATTTTACGAAAATTAAGGGGAGAGAACAGTATTATAAAAACTTCCCGAAATCATGCATTATTAGTCATATCAACCTGCACAGTTAGAGTGCAGTTGTACTATTTCTTTCTGAAGTAACCAATTTCTTCCAGAATTTAGCAAATTTGTTGCCCCGTGTTCGACAGTGGGACCGATTAAATTTAAGAATCAATAATTCTTATGTTGCTATCCTCTGATCACTAAAACACAAAAATACATCAACACTGTCTTGAATAAATACAGGGTGGCCTAAAAATAGGTACACAGTCCCGTAGTGATCAACTCATTGCTTTTTATATAATTTCTTATTGTTATCCATCAGGTAGACTTAGTTTCTGTATTTCTTAATGTCTTTTTACTTATATCTTAAGCTCGGAACAGCTGAAGCAAATAAGCTATAAGTTAGAATATTATACTTCTGTACTTGATCAATGCAGGGGTGTATACCTACTTTTGGGCCACCCTGTATGTATAAACTTATCTCTTTCCTGGCTTGTCGTTGAATTATCGTTTTCTATTCATTTGCTACACCCTAGAGTTTACTCAGATACTAAGGAACATCTCAAGTTCAGTCAATTTACAGGTTTTGACACTTATCTTGCATTTTTCCTGATATCGGCCTTTTCTAAATTGCCATGTGTTTCCCGCCATTTCGCTTGTGAGGGTTACCGCCATTCAATTCCATTCACTACACTTTACCTATGATGTCACTGAGGAACTACCAAGAAATCTGGTAAAAATTTGGGTATTCTCCCTATCCATCTTGGGTGTTCTCCCTATCCATGAGTCATTCCTAGCTATTTTCTACATTTCTTAATATTGTACAGTATTAAAGAGATTAAAATGAATTTAAAATGAAGCATGTATTACAAATATCTAATTCGTATATTTTGCATCAGTATAGTACATAATGACGTATTGTTTCTGGGAAGGGTCAAGAAAAGTATAGAAGGGTCCAGGTCCCTCTTAGTTGCAGTCCTGCTGTGAAGAAAATAAACTTTTCTTTTTTAGCTTAAAATCCATCAGTTAATTCCCTGTAGACCAAGGAAGACTAACGATACCGGACATAATGTTTTCCCAACAAGGTCACTAATCTGGGAGCAAACCAAGGATTGTGCGCGCTAGAGGTACACTTTACTATCGTGTCACTAAGTTCATTTCACCTTGCTCCTAACCATGTGAAGAATATCCGTAGAACATTTTAAAAAAGTGTCAAACAGTTTAGTATCGAGGCTTCAAGCTTCGATACGTGTTATTTAATACTACTTCAGTGTTGAAAAGAATGTCAGCTCTTGATGCATTTATTCTTACGTGTTTATTTATTTTAGTTTATTCAGACGAGAAAAATAATTAAGTATAAATACAACTTTGCGAATAATTCAAAAACAGTGTTGAGATAAATAGTTACAATGTGTGTAACGTGATAGCGCATGAGTCAGGGGCGGATCCAGGGCGGGGCAATCCCCCCCAGAATATGATATCTTTTGTTTTAAAAATAAAACCTATCCTAACAATTTTCATTGTATTATAAATGTAATATAAAACCTATTGATTTCGAACGACCGCCTCCCCGCAAACATTCCACCCGGATGAGCCCCTGGTATGAGTCGCTATTAGAAGAAAGCAAATAAGTCTACTAATTATTAGTATTTTTTTTTTTTTTTTTTTTTACATGTACTGTCAGTGAGAAAAGTTCTTTCCGTTTGATAAAATTAATTTCATAAATAGCTTCAGAATGAAGGGACAATTTGAGTATAGTTTTTAGTAAATTAAAAAAAAAAAGTAATTTTCTGTACGTTCTAGTTATAGCACCGTTGTACGTTCTAACCATACCACCATTATTTTCAAAATAAATTTTTACCAAACGGAAAGAACTTTTGTCGCTGACTGTACAGTAAATAAATAAATATCAAGTTTCTTGCAGCAAAATAAAAATTGTCAATTATTATTGGCAAACATGAAACATGAAAAATTCTTGCATCTGTGAGTCAGCTTATTTCTTTCCTTGGGCGATTCATTTTGCACAACGGAAAATTCTCCTTCAATACTTCAGTTGTGTTCTGGAATTGCAAAACAGATTTGTACAAACTTCAGATATTCAGGATCTGCATCATTTCTCTGATTTTTTAAAAAATTTTATTGTATTGTATTTTTTAAAGCCCACTTTTCATGAGCTAGCAATAAGTGAAAAGAATATTTTGGTGGGTTTCCTTTTCCTTCACAGACGTTTGAATGTGGCAGGAATAATCAATACTTTTACACACTTGTTTCAATAGATAGATTTTTCAATTATCTTGTATTTTTCCTGATATCGGCCTTTTCTAAATCCCCATGTGATTCACACCATTCAATTCCACGCTTTATTTATGATGTCATTGAGGAATTACAAGAAATCTCATAAAAATGTGGGTATTCTTCCTATTCATCTTGGGTGTTCTCCCTATCCATCCGCCATTCCTAGCTATATTCTACACTTCTTAATATTGTGCAGTATTAAAGAGATTAAAATGAATTTAAAATAAAGCCTATATTACAATTTGTTTGATTTAGTCTTTCAAAGAGAGGTAGGTGAGAGTTCGGTGGTGACTTTGTGGTGCTGTGAAGAGGAAGGGGATTAAGTGGAAATTTCATACTGTACATTTTACACACATCTGCTCATTTACTAACAGTAACACATGCACACATACAAAAATATATTACACTATCACATCTCACTAATATTTCATTTTTCCCCATCATAATGGGTAATTGCCCCTCTTCTACCGCTGGAACTCCTTTCCTAATTTTGACATTTATACATTCCCAAATTCCCAATTTTGACAATTTTCAGTTTTCTCGATTTTCACATTATCTATTACCTACCTTAACCTAATTACATTATATTTTTACTTGTTATCAATTAGAGCCTACTCAATTTTATAATTCAAGCAATACGACATGATGGTCGGCCCACCATTTGCAACATTTTTACTATTTATCAAATATATAATTCAATTTCTTACACACGTAATTCAATTTATAACATACTTTTAGCACATAGGGACATCATGTCTGGTGCACCTAATTATCACCGATAACCATAAGGAAGACAAGACAAGACAAAAGGAAGACAATACAAGACAAGAGATGGGTAGTTATATTGTCTGAGAGTGACTTAAAAAACAGAGCACATTTTTCTTGACTCCAGTGATACACTAAAAGTACATAAAAGAAATGAACTATGTTCTGAAAAAGCACGATATCTTGAGGTTGATAGATACAAACGTTTGCAAGGATCGAGACGAAACTCATTATTTCAACTCTCAAGTTTTCTGTAGACCTAATTGATAAGAAAACCCAGACAGTTTCATTGTGGGAGAAATACCTATCCGGATGCATGCTTTACTTTCAAAAAAAGAGTACAAGTCCAGGTCAAAATGAAGTATAGTCACCCTGAGAACGAAATGAGAAATACGCTGCTGAAGTATGTCTATGTATTTCTGCTTCTACTCATGCACCATCAACAGTGCTACTACATGTAAACAGTATCATTTGAGAAGTTTGTCGACTAATGGGAATATTAGTCGTGTATTTTGGTGCTTGTTCAGTACACACTTCCTTTCTTTCATCTACATTAGTGTATCATTGGAGTCGAGAAATGTGTTCTATTACATAAGCCACTCTTAGAAGGCATAGCCACCCACCTCTCTTTGAAAGATCCTAAATTAAGCAAATGCAAATCATATTTATGGGAGAAGGGAGAGAACATTACTACAAAATATTCCATATAATAAAGAAATTATTTGCACGTCTCATACCACGCGTACTGTATTTTATCTTCCCCAGTAGTATTTAGCTTAGTCATAGGTCTCAGCATATAATTACATAATTTTTAGTACTTGTGGCTAGTAAGTTTTAATGCCAAGTTACTCTAATTGTCCCCTCAATAACAGTAATTGTTTGCTTTACATTTAACTTAAAATGTTTACCGTATGTAATGTGCTGGAAGTTCAACAAATATTTACTGCTACTGAGAAGCTATAGTATTTTGATGTAACAATCACGCACTGATACTTAATGTTTAAATACATACATTGTAATACATTATAAGTGAATATTGTTTGTTTTATGAACTCCAACAAGGCTAGATAGTTAGCGTCTGGGTTTGATTCCCGGTTGGAGCTCATGTGACTTGAATCTCACGTTAAGCTATAGTAGGTTCACGTCTCATATAATCTCGCTGCTGAATAGGACGCTACGGTGAAAATTAACCAACCAATTTGCGTTCAGAACTTTTCTGCGAACTTGGTGGAACTATTGTTGCCTACGAGATAGACAAGGGGATTCGTCTTGTCCCGTTTCTAAATTAATATACAAAAGATATACCCAAAGTTATCAAAATCCTTCTGCTTCACCAGAGGTTTATCAAGAGTGTGATATAAGAACATTTAACCATATTTATTATTGTGTATCTTCAAACTTTGATAAATACTCTTCATGGTGTTCGTACAATCATTTATCAACTTGTAGTTTTTATTCTATGAATCTTGTATAATACTGAAAGCAGTGTTTGAGATCTAAAACGTTGGTGAACTAGTCGAAACGTTGGTGAACTAGTTGTTGCCCACGAGACTCGAAAATTTTCTTGTATCGTGTTGTAAATGAGACGAGGACTGCCATATTTTTCGTTTCATCTCTGTTTTGTTTTTTTTAAGTAATTCTTGTCTTGATTTTGTCTTAAAATCTAGCGAAGAATCAATACGAGACGATACATTCCTCGTCATGTGGCTTATACAAAATGAAAATAATATCATTGGTATAATATGGGGCCTGCAATAGCGTGCTTATATTTGTCTGTACGTTAGAGTAGTCTAAAGTTGTTAATTTGTTTGTTCGGAGTTCAGTGTTCAATTTCAGGCATCTATGTAAGATTACCCACAGTTTAACGTAACAATTTCCAGACACGTATATATCTCCAACTGTAATCAAACGCAAGTACCTCACATTGTCTTCTTCATCATCTAACCAAACCACTGACATAACAGCCCTTATGAGCCACTCTAACGCCATCTGGTAGCGACCGGCTGAACTACATCCAGCCTAGCGACGAACACAATCAGAAGCTTTCTAGATCTAGTGATCGTCACGTCTTGTATTCACATGGCTCCCCAGTTTGCCTCACGACACTGGGTGGACGCTGTAAATTGGAAAGTGCCGGGCGGAAATCGAACCCGGAAGCACGCGAACATGAATCCAACGCTCATGCCATTAGCCTGCGTTGTCCTCAACCTTCATCATTATCACCACAAATATTCTGCCATTATTTTGCAGGTCACTTGCCAAAAACTGAGAAGGTTCGATACACAACGGTCTTCCAACTAATTTCTTCGTCGTGATGTAACAATTTTCTGTTTTAATACCGCGTTTTTCGCTTGACCATCATTTTTCTTTCATCCATTCTTCTAGCACATCCTTCATGATACAGTTTATTCTATCCCACTGGGAATCGAACACAGGACCACACGTATCAAACAGCGGCGTGCTACCCACGAAAGCAGCACGAATAACTTATATAGCGTGAATTTGCAAGCCTTATATATTCCTAATATACCTGAGCACTAACAAAATAAAAATGGCTGCCGCAGGAAACCTTGCTGAAAGCATCCTTTGTAGGTGTTTAGTAATAAATTAAACTAAGGGCCTATAAGCAATTGGTAATTGTTATCGGAACTTGCAATCTAAAGAAAGAAAAAAAAAATGGAATTGTTCATAACTTTGGGTGATGTACTTATCTCACGTTTTCGCTCATCTTTTGCGCCTTTAAAGAAATCACTCTCATCTGAAAGAATAACAATAACGAGGAGAAGAAGGCCAGAAGAGAATCACTGAAGCATGAAGGCCTCCCACGTAAAAGTAATTCAAAACTTCAGCCAATGGGTGAGGAGTTTTCGCCTTCGTTCAAGAACCTCTGTCTACGAGGGTGTGCCTCCAAGGCAGGTTTGGTCAGAAAATGGCTATGACTCATTACAGTATTACTACGTACGAGACAATGCAGGAAGAAAACAGAGAGAAAAAAATATTTATACGATGAATATTTAAATTCTTATAGTTTGCCTTATATTCTTCTTATACATAGATAGTATAACCCTTCTGCAAATGTGGTATGCTTTAGTTAAAGGATAATACTTGGAAGGATTATTTTCTTGTGAGGACTACGTCCTGTTTCGCGAAATGATCGTTTTCCTATATTCTGTTTCTTCCAGCTAATGCGTTGTTAACGTTCTGGGCCGCGGAATATGTTGCCAAACACGAAGTCTTCTTTCAAAATGTGGGACGTTAAACTAAATCAAACCAATCTTTATTCAAAATATAGCGTAACCAAGCCTCATATAGGCAGGCCCGTCGAGAGCCAACTCGGGTCCCGGGGTTGTTATGATCGGGCCCGGTATAAAAACTGGCGAACTATATCAAATATATGTACTAGTTACATTATATTAATTGCATTAAATACGTATATTAATTACAATACTAGAGTTACTCTCCGTAATTTACAAAACAGCCTTTCCTGCTAGCAAATGTATCTATGATATTACTAAAGTTTAACTGACGGGCCAAAGTAGACTCCATTATACGAGTTCCCAAGTTGGATAATCTTTGTTGAGTCATCGATGACTGAAGGACATTCTTTACTCTTGTAAGTGCACTAAACGATCTTTCAACCTCCGTCACAGCCACTGGTAGAGTATAAAAAATACGAAGAGCAATAGGAACATTCGGGAAAATGTAAACTAGGTTTTGGTCAAGAATTGTGTTGAGCAACTGAAATGGTGTCAAAGCAGCACTGAAGTTAGCAAATTGAATCGCTTTATAAATGAACCATTTCATTAATGGTATTATTTGCATTTTGTAAGCGGCATTTCTGTTGTACACTGTGCTACCGCTTCCTCTTTGTTCTCAATAGGAAAATATTTTCTTTTGATAGAGGAAGTGTTTGAAAGTATCATTTTTCTATATTTTGTGCACACATACAGCAAAAGAATCAAAAATTAATAAACAACCTAACAAAACACAATAAATAAACATCAAAAATGATATCGAGGTAAACATGTTTTTAAAAACACGGAAAATATTTGTAGCAATTTTCTCTTTAGCACAAGGGTTATAACGCTTTCTGTATTCGCCGGGCCCCGGCTCCCCTACCCTCTCGTCGGGCCTGCATGTAGGTTCAATTCTGAAAAGAGACACAGGGGGCGTGGTGGTTCAGTGGTAGAGCGTTCACCTCTGGTGCTTGGGGTCGCTGGTTCGATCCCACCTCGCGTCGTGTGGACTTTGTGGTGGACGAACACCGTGCTCGTGGGTTTTCTCGGGGTTCTCCCGTTTCTTCCCACCTTTTTCATTTAACCATTTCATTCATTTCTCATAATCATCATCTCCTTTAGCTTAACCGGCATAAATGTGGACGAAAACTAAATTATTTCATTTCATTTTCATTTCTGAAAAAGACACTAGACAAAAAACAGACGAAGAATGTATTCACAGAGGAGGAACAGGACTCGAATCATGTGCAAATGATTGCTTATAGTGTAACGTCTAGCATCAAGACTATACGAGATAATCTATCATCGAATTATAGGAGCACCGTAGTAACTATATCGTCGTTGAGATAACCATAGCTTATCTCAAAATTTCGATTTTGGGTTAACTCGGGTATCTT
This sequence comes from Thermobia domestica, assembly GCF_964235325.1. Classification (NCBI taxonomy): domain Eukaryota; kingdom Metazoa; phylum Arthropoda; class Insecta; order Zygentoma; family Lepismatidae; genus Thermobia; species Thermobia domestica. The sequence goes on along the minus strand of NC_137457.1, from coordinate 241,389,424 downwards.
ATATGGTTTTGCAAGATCTGCCGACTGTTTCACCTTCGCATCAACTCGATATCTCAGGAATAATGTTCTGAGATATCGAGTTGATGGTAGATCTCAGGTTGATGGTTGATGGTAGTTGATGGCGATCGGTAGATCTAAAATCTACTAAGGTTCCGGTGTTAACGTCAAAACGCAAATTTTGTAACACGGTAATGGTTCCAACGACGATATGAAGGGGAGACCCAAGTTCGATCTCCAGTGGGAGCTCATATGGTTCTGATCCTACATTAAGCTGTAAGTTTACGTCTTATATACCCTCGGAGCTGAAAGGAATCCTAATCTACAAACGAATTACGTGTTAATAATTGCTTAGGAGTTTAACGTTTCTTTCGAGCATCGAGGCTGTATGTAAAGGCACTTATCCTCGAATCATGTGCACCTGATTCTTTTAGTTTAACTTTCCTTTTGAAAATTGAGGCTGGATGAGAAGGCGCGTTTCCTCGAATCATGCCCATGTGATTACCTGGAGTTTAACTTCCCTTTTGAGAATCGAAGTTGTATGAGAAGACACTTAGCCTCGAATCACGTGCACGTGATAGCTTGGAGTTTAACTTCCCTTTTGAAAATCGAGGCTGTATGAGAAGGCACTTATGCTCGAATCATACCCACGAGATTGCCTGAATCCTGAAGTTCAATGTCCCACTTGATCCTTGAAGCTATCTGAGAAAGGTAGTATTTTTTTACATGGTTTTCTTTAACTTACAATGGTTTAACCGTGCAACCAATGATTCTCAAGTCCTGCAACCTTAGTTTAACTCATTTTCCAACGTCATACAATGATGAAATTTTGCACAGCAACTATAAATCTCATGACAATACAATACTTCATTGTCAAGTTAAATCTCGTTTGATTTCAAAGATCGATTCCACCCCTTTCGTATGCAACCAATGTTACTTTTGAGTAAAGCGGAATTACTGTATTCAGTGCACAGGGGTTAGCAGTCAAAAGTTCGAAAAAAAATTCAGATTTTCACAATTTTTGAAACACATTTGATAAAATAGAATCAATATTTTTTTTTTGAAAAACACTTTCTTCTATAAATTTTAACAACGAAACTAAAACGAATTGTGCTAGAAAGTATGTAAGTAGTAAAAATATTTTTAATCAACATACTTTCTTTTAAAGAAACTTCTGACCAAAAAAAAAAAGAAAGAAAGAAAGAAAGAAAGAAAAGAAAAGAAAAAAGAAATCGTACTAAAAAGTAAAAATGATTCTCTTCAAGGAACTTGCTTTTTTTAAAAAAGAAAACTATTTATACATGACTAAAAGCAAAAGAATTGGGAGTGCTCTCATATACAATTTACAAATTCTTCAATTATCATGTAAATCAAGTGATCGTATGTGACAACGCTCCCCATGCTTAAAAGTAATTTTCTTGAAAACAGAATTACATTTTACTTTTTTTTTTTTTTAAGCACGATTTGTTTTATTATGATCTTCCACGTGGCTCAATACTTAAGTGTTCATTACCATATCTTTTGTTACATCCATTATTTTTTTTTTTAATTTTCTTAAGTGGTGCTTAAACTAATTCATTTCCTCCGCTCAGATATCTAATATAAGTTTTCGTGCTCTTAGTATTATTTAAGATAATACCAAGCAACCAATAGATAGAAGTACAGTGCTGTATTTTCTGAGGAAACATTTGTACTTATTCCTTTTTAACCCCATTCCCGATAATAATCCGACATTTTTTACAAACTCAGCCACCCGTCGATCTCCATTAGGCCGAATTTTCGGGACTCTACTGTAATAATAATAATAATAATAATAATAATAATAATAATAATAATAATAATAATAATAATAATAATAATAATAATAATAATAATAATAATAATTCCCCTCCCATTTTTTCTCTAAAAATTTTTCAAGAGAGCAATGTAGAATACAGTGAAATAAATACATACTTCTCACACAGATACTTATTTACTTCTAGACCACACAGCTTTTTTAACCTGAAGCCTGTTGTATCATCTTTGATAATTCTTGCAGCAAAGCAGGTATAGTTGGCTTTTTGTTCAAATAATTAGAATTAACTGGAAAACAATGAAATACGTGTTTCGTTGTAATTCCACTTTACTAAATTAACTTTTTCTTCTTTGTTTATTCGCAATTAAAAACAAGCCGTTATGTTGGCTTGCATATATTTTTTTCCCCAGTTTTGATTAGGAAACAAACCAATTTAAGAAACAAGACAAAAAAACAGTTCTATGTTTATAGTTTTATTCGCATTTGTCTGTATTTAATTGTTTTGGAAATATAGGAAATTGTAAAACACACCAAGAAAATTGTGAGTGAATCACGACTTTGTTCTGAAAATGCAGTTAAATACAAATTGTTTACAGCAGACAGTAAATATGCAGTTAGTATTCTATTGTGATTTGCTTCCATGTACTACGAACGCAGTCTTTCCAAAGAGTTTTCGTGGTAGCCTGAGGAACAACATGGTTTTTCTTTTAAACGGATGAGGATTCCATTCTCACAATAATGTACTATACAGTATGTACTGTCAGAAGTTGCATTGCATGATGATGCAAGACCTGTTTGTTTTCCATGCTGGGGCTTCACCTTCGATGCTTTCCAGCTCTTGTAGAACCTGTTCTCATTGGCTCAGACCGGCTGCTTGCTGCTGGTGTATTTGATAAGAGCTTATGTTAATGGTGGCAGCAGATTATTGAGAAGACCTGGAGGAACTGAAATTTTTTTGATGACGTTGCAAAATATTCTTCCATACATGCCGTTTGATATCAGAAAGGCAAAAGAAAGGGATTCACATTTAGAACTGATACGACCAACTCTGTATCGCTAATCTCTGTTTATCATGCGTGTAACCAATACTCTTAAAAGTACCATAGTACTAACACCCAACATCTGTTTATTCATTTTCAAAATCTCATAAAAACAATTGAAGCCACATACTGAATACATTTTTTATTCATAAAATTAAAAAATAATACATTGAATGACACACGTATTACAGCACAGGAAGACAAGACTCCACATTTGTAATAATAATAATAATAATAATAATAATAATAATAATAATAATAATAATAATAAGCAACCGCAATAACTAAAATTTGGAACGTGCTCTGTCTGCATATTTTTTCATATTCTGCATTTTAGCATGCCTTTGAGATAGTGGTGTAGCAAGTCCATTCGGGGCCGCAATTAGGAGATTATTTAGGGGTTCTCAATAAGCGAGTTAAACCCAGTGTATTATGATATTAACCCTCTTTCTGCCATTATTTTTGAAGATCTAACAGTTGAAGCTTGATCTCCTGCTCAGTAGTCATAATAGCCCCCCCGCCCTTGATCTGATGTATATATTTGGTTCCTGGTTAGTTCTGTAAGGCTTCTTCTCTTTGAGGATTTTTACTACAGGGCCGTGAACGTGTAACCAATGGCGGAACTAGCCCGGGGTCGGAGTCCTAGCCCCCTCCCCAGGTTTTTGTATTACAAAAGTAATTAAGCTATTATTTATATATTTTTGAAAGTTTATAGTAAACTCATGACATACCTATTAGTCGTGAGTTCTGGCTGCCCCTCCCCCAGTTTTTATCTTCTAGATCCGCCACTGCGGGTAACACCGTTAAAATAAAACAAATCGGTATGATAGTTCTTCTCATTCCAACATATAAAGTTTTGGTGATTATCGTAATGATCTGTTCTATATTCAAGGTTATACCCTAAGCTGGGCTATCTGCAAGATATTGTGTATAGTATAGTGCGATCTGTTGTAGTTATTGTAATATTTAAATGATATTTTCCCCCCTTTTGGAAGATTACGTGCATTTTTAACAAAGCGGATGAGAGGATCAAAATAAGTTTGCTGCTAAACTGAAATGGTAATATACAGACTTCACATACAGAAAATGAATAACAGAGCAATTTAAGTATTTGTATTCCGTAGTATCAGTGTCGGGCTGGCAAAATTGAGGGCTCTTGGCTCACCCAGATATATATATATATATATATATATATATATATATATAGTGGCGGATCCAGGACATGATCAAGAGAGGGGCTGCTAAACCATAGTTTGCAGTTTTATCCAGTGTAAAGCAGGATTGAAACCCATTTTATCCAGTGTATACTTGAGCATCATAGCCCCCCTGGATCCGCCTCTGCATCTGTTCTTCAGTTGATGAGGCAATCAAATCAATTACTTTTTCTTTGTCTACATTCTAGAATAAATCTTTTTCTGTAAATATAAAAAGTAAAGGAGACAAATGTTTGACTCATCGTAGATCTTAGTCTAGTTTTAACAATTTTCAATTTAGAAAATACCCTCTCTCGCGTGACTAAGAGTATATGGGAGGGTAAGAACCAGTGGCGTATTTACGATTTTGTTTCGGGGGGGCTTTACTAACTTTCGGGGAGGGGGCTTTGCCTGAAAACGTGAAAATTCTGCAAGATATTTCATATACTTTACTATAGTAAGTAAGATTTCGGGGGGGCTTAAGCCCGGAAGCCCCCCTAAATACGCCACTGGGAAGAACAAATTTAAAAGCAGTGTACAAATTACTAAGAATACTTCTTTTGGAAAGAGGAACTTAAGCTTCCGCAACCTTTTTGATAGGGAGACTCAAGAAAGCATTTTCGATTGCGAAAATTCGACCAATGCCTACAGGTCCTATCGTGCTTCGTGATCCCTGCGGGACCCCTCCAACTTCGGGCCAAGTAGCCAACGTGGCCAGTCCGGCACTGCGTAGTATGTAATATACGCTTCAAACAGCGGATGCAGGGTCCCCGGTGCACCACTTGCACCACCGATTGTCACCAAGGTGACCAGAACTTTTACTTTTAAAAACGGGACGCATACGAATCGGCGACGGGGAAGGGGGGGAGTGACTTCTACATTGCATTTTGGGACTCAGCAGTGTTTTCAATTTACAAAATACACAAGTAAGAATGATAACACAGTGTTTCTAACTTAAGTACTACCCAAAAAGACTTTTAACTACTTCAACACTCAGAATTATCACTCGATTCCCACTTGAACCACAGAACACTCAATTCTCATTTGAATATTCAGAAGTTCTAGGCACGGCTGAACCTTCCCAATGAGTGTTAGTACGGAAGAGTGTAGAATTAACATTGACCATTTATATTTTGAATAATAATTACGGGACATCTGGTCATCTTTGCTTAAAAACGGGACATTTAAGCGTCCCGTTTGAGAATCAGAAAAAAACGGGACAAGGGTTGAAATTAAGGGACTGTCCCGCCTAAAACGGGACGTCTGGTTACCTTGATGTCACGTCTCTGCTTTGTGACGGAATTTCGCTGTTGACTTTAAAATAAAAAGTGTAATTTATGCATATAGGAAATAAAACACATCGAGAAAAAAATGGTTATTCGAGATACAAGTAAAAAAAAAAAAAAAGGAAAAGCTTTTTAGTGACCAGACGAAGTAATAAGTTTGTTGCGCTTAAGAATTAAAAAAAAAAGATAATAAAAAAGACAAATAAACAAACATTCTTTTCAAACCCAACAATGTCGTTTATGTAGTTACTACTTCCTGGAGTGAGAAGACTTTCCCTGAACTTCTCATTGGGTCGTTACCGTGGCTGGCTGCTTCATCATTCCAGTGTCGAGTCGATCGTTCACTGAGTTAGGTAGCTGAGCTCTTCCTTGAAAATAAAAATAATGGTTAAAAGAAAAGTCAGGTCACCTGTGCTCTGTCGGCGTTCATTTGGTATGCTGTGAGAAGCATTACAAGTGATCGTTCGTATATACAAGGTACATATACCCAGTAATGTTAATCCTTTTAGGGAAGAAATAACGAAGAAGAAAAAAAACTACTATAGATACTTGTTTGGCTTCGTCTTATTTTTTTTTCCCAAATAAACCAGTCTTACATGTCTTGAATCATCAATGCTACTTTTTTTTTTTTTTTGGCATGTGTTTTATGTGTTTTACTGTATGTGGCGAGTAGGTGTTGGTAAGATTAAGTGAGGTTTGAGACTTTATCATTTTCCGTCTGAGTTATTTTTAAACACTTGTCAGCTAAAGTTACAAGAAATACGTGAATACAACTCTGAAAATACATTAATTTTTAAAAAAGATATTTTTCAATAAAAGTTTAATATATAGTATCCAATACCTGCTTGATCTTCGATTTTTAACTCATTAATTTATATTTCGTCTTCAAATCTTGTTTCAATACGTGTCGTACTTCGTAAAAATTATTATTCTTAAGAGTCTTCATCCCGGCGAAATTAAAATACCGCTAATTTTACAGTAATTATGTGATATCTTCAAATCGAAATGTGGAACAAGAGCGCCCTAGACAATATTATTTTACATGAGAAACCGTTATTACGATTCACTTATCTGCTTTCGATTTCGAACCATTTTGAAAATCGGCATTTATTTTCGCATTTCTAGACAGTTGAAAACGGAAAGCCACTAGGTAACTTGTGATAACGGTACCTCACGCAAAATAATATTGTCTAGGGCGCTCTTGTTCCATATTTCAATTATCTTTTATCTTTTGAAGATATCACATAATTACTGTAAAATTAGCGGTATTTTAATTTCGCCGGGATGAAGATTCTTAAGGAGTTTGCAAGAAGCAAGGGCGCATCCAGAAATGTTTATTGGGAGGAGTCCAAGCTTTGGGGGGAAGGGGGTCCAATACTACATCTATGTAGTAGTGAATGAATATTATTCTGCATCTGAAAAGACGGTAAGTAAGTGTAAAATACTTGCCCCTATATTTTCAGATCAAAATGATAAAAATAGATTGTTTTTATGAGAGAAAGAACAGATTAGCATGCTACATCAATCATTCACCTGTTAAGCTAGTAGGCCTATAGTTTTGTTGAGAAAGTGTACAAATATGTTTTGAGTAGGAAGTTTTTTTTTCGGGGGGCGGACTTGGTGGATCCCTCCGTGAGTACGCACCTGTCCGTGCAGTGCCGTGCCGTGGAATATCAGCCCCCGGAGCGAGAGTATACGACGGGGCCCCCATACGTATATTCCAAGTAATTTTTCGTCTCTTTTTTCGTTTTTTCTCCCGTACTTTGCGTCTCCTTACTTCAGCGTCCGGGGTCGTCGCCTCGCTCACCCCCCTCACGGCACGGTACTATGTCCGTGTGTGAGTAGTGATGGGCAGTGGGAATATTTCCAGTGGGAAGGAAAATAAAAAATGGGAATATTCCCGGGTTTTTTCCCTGGCATATAAATTCCCGGGAAGGAATTTATTTCCATTTCTTTACTTTTATCTTCCAAATTATAAGTACCATACGACTAATTACTTTATTTTCATTTATTATGATTTACTTTAAATAATTTGGAGGTTAAAAAATTTAAAATTCGTTGACTGTGCTTTATATAACTAATAATATGATTTTTTAAGTTCCATTTCCATTTGCACTGAAAAGTAGCAATGTACTAATTTACAAATGATGAAAAGGAACCAGTTTGTAAAGTAATGTAGAAATTATGTGGAAATAGAGATGAAGTACTATTAATAAACACCGAACCACCGTTAGTAATAGACGTCGGTCTGTCTCCTCTATCTGACTCGAATTTCTGAAGAGGTACTCGAACTTCTCTTACATGTGAATTAACGCATGGAAATTTCGAGAAATGGGTAGCAAGAAAGGTCCTGTGTGGCAATGTTACGTGCAAAATTTTAAAGATAAGTCAGTATCTTGCAAATATTGTGAACATAAATATTTATGTGCAAATTTTGATAAAATAGTGGGACATGTGTCTTCTGGCAGTTACCCAACCTAATTTGTTTATAACATTTAAAAAATTTAATATCTTTATAATGACAATAGTAGAGTAAAGTTTAGAAAATCCACTTACATATAAGTTTAAATTGTTTAGCGATTTAAAAGTATGTGCACTTACCATATCATTTTTCCACATGTTTACTTGCATAGAACATATTCTAAATAAGTATACATGTATGCGTATTGTCTAAATATAATAAAATATTAATAAAATAACATAGTACCGTTCAGAATATACATTTTAAAGACTCCTCTGGGAACAGCAATAATAATATACCATGATATAGAAACGAATTTACTTTGATATCGGAATATAGTAATAGAATGCAATTTTCTTTGTGATTGTACATAAATTCCCGAAAAATTCCCATTTTTGGGAATATTCCCAGGGAATATTCCCGAAAAATATCTTCCCGGGAATTTACCCATCACTATGTGTGAGTCTGTCCTGGAGAAAAATCTCGGTAACTAATTGATGGATGACTATCAATTGGCCAGAACGTAATTGTTAATAGTTAGGAACCAAGTTCATTCACGACGGTGATACTCAAACCGAGGGCGTTAGAAGTCAACCATTTTCGGTTTTGATATGGGTCACTATATCGAATCAGGGACCCCACGGTGAATGCTCTACCACTGAGCCAGCGTGGCTACGTAAACATGTTCAAATTTGAGTATTAATTCGTGTGTAATTAACGAGTTATTTCTACTTGACCAAAATTACAATTAGGCACTTTTATTTCATTACGATTTTAACCTATAACACACCGATCCAAAGGTTTTAACAATAACAATAAATAAATAATAATAATAATAATAATAATAATTTTTAACAATATAACAATAACCATAAAAATTATAGAACTACAAGATAGAACTTGTATATACAGAAGATAAAAGAACGGAAAAATACGAAAGTTTTTGTACTGATGTAAGTAAATACATCCTATTTTTATGAAGTATAATTTATTCAGTTGTGACTGTTATACCTTTCTTTCATATTTGCTACTTGGTTGTACTCCTTATTTGTTGTTACTTCCTGATTCTGTCCTTCTTAGATACACCAAACATCTATCTTTGCATTCTAATTTCTGTTGTTGTCATCATTCTATGCAAATTTGTTGTAATCAGGGGCATTGTTTCTATGTCATACATCATTCTGATCTATTTACATATAGTCTTAAGCGCTCTTCAGGTGATTTAGATGAATTGCTGTGGTCTGCTATTTTTTTTTTTAACTGTGTTAAATTTAGACTCGTGCTGCTGAATGGTTAAGGCACGTGCATGGTCCTAGGTTCGATCCTTCTCGAGAGCACAGGAATTTTGTTTTTTACTCAGCATTAGAAGACAACTGGGTATGTATTTGAACTAAGAATATCAAACTTCGGTCCACGAAAAAGGCACAGATAACTGCAATGGAAGATGATGTATGACTACACATACTCTTTAGTTATCTGCGGGGGGAGAGTGCGTGTTAGTAACATATCGTTATTGGAATAACCAATAAGTATACCTCAAACTCTGCATTGTATTGTTGCTGAATTAATCAACAGGTGTATCTTAAAATCTGCGTTGTATTGTTGCTGGGATAACCAATAGGTTTATCTCATAATCTACGTTGTATCGTTGCTGGAATAACCGATAAATATATCTCAAAATCTACGTAGTGACGTTAATACCGGTTCTTTATCTGATTTTACGAAATCTACCAATCGTTGTAAGAATCATAGGCAATGGAGGCTTTATTCCTGATATATATTGAATCGGTAAAAAGGCAGATCTCAAGGCGATACTAGATTTGGCTCATCACCAAAGGCGTTAAGTTGAGATAATGGAAATCTGAGATACGCCTACAAGTTGATTATTGCAGCGATGATGTACCCATTATATGTGTTTGAATTTCCATTGCAATCCAGTAAAAATGTGTGTAGTTATTAGTGAAGACATTAATTTCGGGATGATCTTCATATGTATATTGTTACCTGTATAACAATTTCGTAATGCACACGCAGTTCTATAATTTCAGCCAATAGTTTATTCATCGGTTTTCTTTTTCCTTTTTTTAAATGAAATGTAGAACAACACTTTCGCTTGACCAATCATTTATTCAAACATTTGGAATATATACATGTAGCTTGAGACACCACGATTGAATATATGCTAAACATGTTTACATGTTTCCTTATCTTCCCGTGCTCTTGATTTGCATTTACCTAAGGCATAAATAAAGAGCTATACTTGTCCATATCATGTGGTTGTTATACTTGGTAGGTCAACTTCAAAATACGCTCTGAATTTTAATTCTGAATCCAATAAATTTTATTATTTGTTAGTGTCACCTGCGGAGGTACAAAAGTAGACACAAAGGAGGACCTTGCACGGATATATAATATGTGCTATGCTATTTCCTTATGAAAAATACAAAAAGACCCTAGAGCAACATTGCTTGTGGCATGCTAATGATACCTTTATTTTGCTTTGAAGTAAACACCTTCATCAAAGGAAGAAACATAAAGAAAGAAGAAAAAATGAAAGAAACGGTGCAGTTTACATGCAACCAGGTCAAGGTGGGTTACGGTTCGGTATTTAAGCATTTGTTCTCTATATTTATTTACTTTGATTCAAGGCTTATACGAGACACCACGACAGTTGACAGACGTAGAACACTTATTAATAAAATAATATAATTAAGAATAATTAATATGAAGAATTATAATTTTCAAACGGCGGTTAGTCGGAAGAAGTTGATACGAGTACGTTATGAAGTGTCCTTGAAGTTAAGTATGATTTAAAAGATTTTCATGACTACTACAGGTATGTCCACGAAAAAAAAAAAAAGGTGCTCATTTACATATTTAAGTGAGTTAACAACTAAAAATTTCGGAAAATTTGCACAAAAACGTTTTAATCAAGGTTGCTAGTGATGTACAAGAAGGGTTTCTTGATTTCAATCTCCGCCTTGAACAAGGTAGCGATCACCGTGATCTAGTGGTCTAGTGGTAAGAGCGTTGGATTCTTGTCCGCGTGGTTCCGGGTTCGATTCCCGGCCGGTTCTTCCCCATTTTTGGCGTCCATCTAGCGTCGTGAGGCAAACTGGGGAATCACGTGAAAACAAAACGTGACGGACACTAGGTGTAGAAAGCTTCTGATGCGCCTGTTAGAAACAGGGTGTTGCAGCGCGCTTACCACATGCTTGCTGGATCTGGCTGGATGGCTCTGAAGCAGGCTTAGGCTTACAAATGGGACGTTAGGCCAAGTGTTTTGGTTTGAGCATGTATAGAGATAAGTTTAGAAACATTTGAAATTATATGAATTTGGATAACTTCAACTCCTCTTCCTTGACGAACTTTACGTACCAGAGATGGCCATTTTCCACTGGGCTCGCGCTCACCTGTCTCAACTGGGCTCGCGCTCACTCTCTGGACTGGGCTCTCACTCACTCGGGCTCGCGCTCGCCAGTCTCAACTGGACTTGCGATCACTAGAGCTCGCGATCATTTCTCCCAACTGGGCTCGCGCTTACTCGCGCTTGCACTCCCTAATCTTATCTGGGCTCGCACTCACTCGGGCTCGCGATCACTTCTGTTAACTAGGCTCGCGCTCACTCGGGCTCGCGATCAATTCTCTGAACTGGGCTCGCGCTCATTTGAGCTCGCGATCACTTCTCCCAACTGAGCTCGCGCTCACTCGGGCTCGCGATCACTTCTGTTAACTGGGATCGCGCTCACTTATTTCATTGGGGCTCGGGCTCACTCGGGCTCGCGCTAAATGATTGAGCCCGAGCCCGGTTGAGCGTGAGTGCCGAGCTCACGAGCGCCGGGCTCTTGAGTTTGGACACCTATGTTACGTACGCCACTGAACGCTACGCCATGAAATGGGGAGCTGTTGGAGATGTGAATCACTGAAAAATCTTAAAACATTCACACATACTGCTTCTGTGACAACACATGTTAAGAAAACTTAGGAGGTGTCATGGAACTTGCAGAGGGTGAAGGTAGGAAAGGGGGGAATTTTTTGATTAACTTGTGAAGTTTAGAAAATTAATTTTAAGATTTTAACGTAAACTAAGAGAAACATACGAAGAATAGAGGAATAATACCTTGTAAACAGAGGCGATCTTTTACCACCACACGAAATTCTGGTCGAGCTGGCGCGGAAACGTCCCATTCTCCACGTAAATACAACAGCGGGGGATCTACAAAACAAATGCATAAACTTGTCAAATCATTATGCAGTAAAACCTCTAAATGACGAACACTGACAAGACATGATTACTTGTCTGTAAATGAGAGGTATCCGTTACGGAAAGGTTACTCAAATTTTGATTACGCGCGTAACTGAATGCAGTATAAAATAAACATATTAGTTATAGGCTAATATTGAAATGTTACTCAGTGTTCGAATTATTGGTTAGAATGAGGGAGAAATCCCTTTCTAAAGAAACAAAAGAATCCATGGGAGAGGTCTTTGTATAGGCGTAATACTTGTGTAATAATTGTCTTCTCTAGTACAAATCATACCTCTGTAAAATTCCTTTAATTCACTTACTGACTATACTACAAGTAAAACCAATTCCGTAATAACGTGCAACATTATTATAAAATACTGAAAAAAATTAATCATGACGGTTTATGGATGTTTTACGGAGAAGGAATTTACAATAGTTGTCTGCCTCGTAATCCTAGTTTCTGAGTAGATTTTGTGTGTAACTGTTGAATCAATTGAAGAGTTATTTTCAGGTCGTAGAAAGTATTTCTTATGCTAAGTTAGGTGTGAGATGAAAATTATTCCTGCCAGTTACGTATGAAAAGGTTATTAAAACTTGGAGTGAAATAAGTCTATCCGTTACCGTGTCTGAAAGAATCCGTAAAAGGAGTGATGATTTCCCATAATACTAGGCCTACACTTTTTTGAAAAAATCGGAACAAAGAAAAAGTATGTTCGTGCTATTTAGATATCCGCTATTCAGAGGTGCCCGTTAACTGAGGTTTCACTGTACATAAAATTTCCACATGGTTCTGATTTATTCCCCCATGCACAGAGTACCGGCATTTATACTTTAGCGGGAGTTCACACAGCTTGTATGGATAAGAGTTTCAATTTAACGTGAACCAGTGGCGGATCCAGGGGGCGATCGGGGCAATCGCCGCCCCCCCAGAAGAGGAAACTTTCTTATTTTATTTATAAATAAAACAGAGTTTGGAGCTCTTAAAATTAGTTCTAAGTAGCAGTATTACAACCTCCCCCCAGAAGTCCGTCCTGGGTCCGCCCCTGACGTGAGCCATAAACACTTTTAAATACGTATGTTTTTTTTCTTTTTCTTTCTTTTAAATAATGGCGCAATACTTCAATGTACACGAAAGATATATTAACGCAGCTACACAGATCGAATCTTTATGGGAATGTTAAATGTGTAATTTATTCTATTAATATTGGAAGACTATAAAAAATAGATTGTTGTTGTACAGCTGCATGAATGTGTCTTCCATTTATATTGAACTATTATTATTATTATTATTATTATTATTATTATTATTATTATTACTACTACTACTACTACTACTACTACTACTACTACTACTACTACTAATAATAATAATAATAATAATAATAATAATAATAATAATAATAATAATAATAATAATAATTGGGTGAGTTCTCTCTTAATGGAGTATGTTTGTGTTTTTCTTTGAAAGCTTTCAGTTTAACGTCTCACGTTTATGCCCTTTAGGCTAAGGGAGACGGGTGGTTAATGCAGATGAAAGATGATTTAAGAATTGGTGGAATGAGAATGTGGCTGGGGATCAAACGACATACCCCACGAAGCAGAGGTAAGCGCTCTACCGCTGAGCCTGAGCCACCGTGTCTGCCCTGAGGTATGTTTGTAAGTAAACTTTAAACAAGTTAATTGCTGGGCACCTTGAATTTCGCATCACATATTTATTGATGGGATTGTTATTTATTTATTTATTTATTTTTAATTACAGATAAATTCCCTGAATCAGTAATTATAGGAATCAGAGAGTACTCATTCACGAATGACTGCTTTAAGAATACAGAACTTCGTGAGTATCCATTTTTGTACTATAGTAGTATTACATTTATGCATAAGACCCAAGACTACTCCAAGAACTCCATATTGCCCTACGGAGCTACGAAACTGATGGTGACAGTATGTTTGCAAAACTAATTTTGGCTTCCGTTATATGAAAAATCCCTTTCCAGAGGGAAATCTTCCGAAATCACCACTGATTTGAATTAAATATGGTTATCCGATCGTGGCAGCATATTTGAATATTCCTATCTTCAAAACAAAGTGATATCCTACGATGGTGGCCATGCATCATGTATATTTATCATGGATTAGGCATTTGTTAATTTATGTTCAACTTTTTAACTTTGTACAAACAACTTATCAAAATACATTACTGTGAGGAAAAGAAAAGCGTCTCTTGTATACGTTTCATTATTTTGAGTTTCCAATAATTGAATATTTTAGTCGTTAGTTGTTAAACTTGGTTTCACTTTTCCCGGTAACAAGAAACAAGGGTAACTTAATGAAGTGGCAACATAGCTGTGATTCCATTCTCGTTTGTTCGGGAAACAAATGACGAACATAGTGTGTTCCTGGGCAGTATAGCAATCGTGTCGACATGTTTATGTCCCGTGTGGTCAGTGGACACTGTTAAAGTCAGCTTCGTATGACATACCGGCCTAAACAATGTTTGCCTGTGCAAACTAGTGTTTTCATCAGATTTTAGGAGAAACAAGGTCGACATGCAAGTCAGATATACAAAGGATTACGTGAGGAGTTTGGTGACAGTGCTCTGTCTTATTGGATAATTACAAGATGGACTGCGGTATTCGAGGTGGTGGGTCAGTCAGTTCTTACTTCTGGAGGCTGTGTTCGAACTGCTACAAATCAAAATCATGTGGAATCATGAGAACATTGCTCGAAAATGATCAGCAATGGACGTGTAGAACACATGGTCTCATCATACATAAGGTTGCAGCCAGGTTAGTACTGTATGTCCTGACGGAGATGCAGAAGTTGCAACGATGGGAGTGTACACGCTTACACCTTGAACGTAACGCGCAAGAAGGTGGTGATATATGCACGACAATATTCTGATTGGCATAACATGGGGAAGGTTCTGCGAACCAGAATTGAAACATCGGCCCATTCGGCGTTCTCAGGGCCGTAAAGAGCCAAACAAGAACCAGCAAACGTTAAGACATGTTGATAATGTCCTATGACCACGGAGGCATTACCCTCTCACATCTAGTGCCCTCAGGGATTACAGTAAATGCTGCATACTATATCTCGTACCTGATTCAACATGTGTGGCCAGCATTGCGACGCAAACGACCATATCTCCTGCAGTTGATCAATTCTCCTCCACGACAACGCCAGATCTCATACTCCCCATTCGATGTAGTCTGTCTTACGACAATGGGGTTGGGAGGTACTGGATATTGTTCCATATGAGCCCTGTGATTTTGATTTGTTTCCCAAAATGAAAGAAGGACTTCGCGGACAACGTTTCCATGATATTTTCAGCTTTATTCGTGCCTTAGAGCGATCTCCTGAAACCATCTTACAAACGGGGTTCTCAGTGATACCCAACGTCTGTCAGATATATGGAAACATGTTTACCATACCGATGGCCGTTGTAAGGGAGACTATATCGACGGAATTTAACCATATTAACATGAGTACATACTTCATTTCGTTTCTCAGATAAGGTGCCACTTCAGTCTAAATGAACCTCGTATATACACCTATACTGTTATGGTTTTCACCCATTCAGTTAACAAACTTTACCCCTCTTTACTGCTGCTATTGTTTGATCATTAATGGACAAAATCTTAAGAAATAAAATTCTTAAATTAGTTTAGAAACTTATTTACTGTATATATTCATTAATTTAATTCGGGAGAGAGGTCGCCAGAACACATAACAAAAAGTTGTTACACATCGCATTACATAGGTTTTGTTGTTAAAATAATTTTTATTGCCTGTTAGACCGGACACTTGCCAAACCTTTTCGTGTACATTAACTTGTAATGTTCGGGATGCAGGATGCATTCTGTGCATTCACTGGTAGTTGGAAAGAATTTATGTAAAAGAGATGTACTAAAATAGTTTATATAGATTTTTCCGGTTTTATTTGTACGAAATAAGACGAAATGCCAAAGCCTGAGGGGACATTCTTAGTATATGGCGGTAAAGAATTTGCTGTAGTCGTGGTGTTTACTATTTGAGAACCGACCGACCCTATGAGTTAATTTGCAAAATTACGTAGCGTATGCACCATTCGCATGCATGTGAGATCACTAGTGATTTCCATACTTGTCGTAATCTAAAATTGTCTTCTTCTTTATTGGTTACACCGATGTCTATTGGATACTAATATCATTTATAGAACTTAATTATGCAAATGACTTGGATTTTTATCCTAAAGTTGCCTTCCATATTAGGTTAGACTGACAAATATGTTGTTTGTAATTTGCATATGAATGTGTTGTGGTTGATCATGACCCGAATGAACACAACAATATTGGTGAGGGCTGTTTTTCCTTTTTTTTCATATCTGTTAGTGACAACCTGTTCTCCGGATCCACTTCAAGGTGACATACAGGGGGAAGGAGATGTCGGAAGCATTTGGCAAAAGCTAATGTACTTGAACAAGACTTATTTCACGTTAATCTTACTTTATTACTATGCGCAGGCTGTTCGAAATTCTAGAAGCTTTCATAGTTTGCTATAATAACTATTGTTTTCATTTTTTTATTGCACAATTCTTATTTGTTCTTGGTGTCTATGTAGTTCAGACGAGAGATGCCTAAACCTATGATCCTAGTGCTCGCAAGTCTGAAATTCACGCTCAACCGGGCTTGGGCTCAATAACTGAGTGTGATCACGAGTGTATTGTACTCCTATTGAGGGCAGCAAATCCGATCCTGAATGAAATTAGTGGGCGTGAACCAGAGGCAGAGCACCACTGAGATTAGTAAGGACGAGCTTCATTGAGGATATTGAGCGCGAACCTCATACAGGCTAATGAGTGCGAGCTCCACTAAAGCTAGTAAGTTGCGAATGCAAGCCCCACCGAGGATAGTAAGCACGAACCTCAAAGAGGTTAATGAGTGTAAGTCCCACTAAAGCTAGTAAACGCGAACCTCACTGAGGCTAGAAAGCGTGAACTTCAAAGAGGTTAATGAGTGCGAGCCTCAGTAGGCTAGTAAGCGCGAACCTCAAAGAGGTTAATGAGTGCGAGCCTCACTGAGGCTAGTAAACGCGTACCTCAAAAATGTTAATGAGTGCGAGCCCCACTGAGGCTAGAAGGCGCGAACTTCAAAGAGGTTAATGAGTGCGAGCCCCAGTAGGCTAGTAAGCGCGAACCTCAAAGAGATTAATGAGTGCGAGCCCCAGTAGGCTAGTAAGCGCGAACCTCAAAGAGGTTAATGAGCGCGAGTCCCAGTGAGGCTAGTAAGCGCGAACCTCTAAGAGGTTAATGAGTGCGAGCTCCACTGAGGCTAGTAAGCGCGAACTTCAAAGAGGTTAATGAGTGCGAGAACTACTGAAGTTAGTGAATCCAAGAGTGTGCTAGCCCAGTGGCGGCGTAAGGCAAACTGGGGCCCGGGGCCAGTGAAGTAGGTTGGGGCCCCTTTTCAAACAATCGTGATTTATACATTTCTATTTTTGACATCCATTTACATAATCATTCTTTCTGTTTGCTCCTTCCCCTTTCCCGTTGGTGTGTGCGTTTAGATCATTATAATCTGGGATATATTAAACAAATAGGGATGACATTCATCATCCCTGTATATTTTTTAAATGCTTAGAACCGCCTTCAGGATGGTATCTACAAATAAATCTGGACTACGATTATCATTGCATATTGTTTTCTTTTTAAACAAAGTACACGATAGAAAAAGGATGAGGGATACAAGTGTAACGGAAACTACAACCCACCACAGAAATAACAATCTTAAAAACAAACAAAACGTAACAATCAAGAATCCAGAATTTATTTTACACCTATACTATCGTAGTATCAACGCGTATTTTAATTAGATGGAATAGTGGAAGAAATGCTCCTAACAATACAGTTAGAGAGACAAATTTGCGTACAAAACGTAACAATGAGCTGGTATTGCAAAAATTGCAAATAATAATATAACCGATGCGATTTTTAAATGTGAACTCTATGTTTTCTAGAATATTTTTCTTCGGTTCTCGCCTTTGGTGTTTCTCCTGCACAATTTGTCATATGGTTAAGTTTATGCATAGTTTCTCACCTGTCTGAATTTACGTTAGATGGGTTTTATTTGATTAGATTTTCCTTCCTACAATTAGCCCCATTCACTTTAACAGCCGGTTTCTTTCCAGTGATAATGTACGATCTGTTTAGTCCCGCTGCTTTTGTCGAAATATCAATGAATAGTTAAGCACTAGAATATTTCTTTCCTGCTTGTCTTTTTTACTATTGTTTCCAGATTTCGCACTTGTTTTAAGATTTGATTATTGTGTATTTGATAATTGAAGCGCTTGGAGGATAAAGGTGGTATGTATCAAATTGAATATGATGGGAAAATTGACTCACAACTTTGTCCATTAACATGCCACCTTCATCGTTTCTAAATATCTGCACTAGGACGAGGACTAACCAAATAATGCGTTAGGTAGCATGGGTAGCATATAACATGTGCATGAACAACCAGAATGCAACATTTTGAAAAATATAACATAACACCTTTATCCTCCAAGCGCTTCAATTCAGTCATGTTTATATTCTGTCACTTATGACTATTTCCATTACCATTTACTAACATACTTAGTGTTAGAATATATTATAACAAAAAATCCTGAATATATTGAATTGGGGATATTATAGATTAAATATGCGAGCACAGAATTCTACTACGAGTTATACCATCCTACTTTTCATTACCACCTATCACCATTCAATTAATAAATCTTGACAGTTTTTATTACTCTTTTGGTACTTTTGGGGGCGCAGTGGTTCAGTGGTAGAGTTCAACTACGGTGCTTGGGGTCCCTGGTTCGATCCCAGCTCGCACCGTGTGGACGTTGTGGTGGACAAACACCGTGCTCGTGGGTTTTCTCGGGATTCTCCGTTTCCTCCCACTTTCTTCATTCCACCTTTTCATTCATTTCTCATCATCACCGTCCCCTTTAGCCTAACCGGCACAATCGTGGGACGTAAAACAAAGATTTCATTTTCTTTTGGTACTTTTGTATTTTTATTGCCTTTACTTGAAACATGAAACTACATTCGACAGTAGTTCCACTACCATATTAGCCTATGTTACACCAACATTCAGAATGATACCTTCCTTGCTTTGGTAGCAACGAAAGTCTCAACTATATTATCAGAATCCAGTGGATGCTATTTCATTTTCGATAGAAAGAATGGCCAGATTCATTAATCTTTGCTGACTCATTGTGGAAAGCAAGTATGATTTTATCAATTTCATTTTGGTGAAAAACCTTTCACATGATGCGACAGATACGGGCAGTGTTATCAAAATCTGAATAGCGGTTGCCAAACTTTAGTAAATTTCAAGCCCTGTTGAAGATACATATTTCAGGATAACTTGTGGTAAAAAGTCAAATTGTTCTTTAGCTTTCTGAGCACACCTTAGTGAACGGATTAAATACTTACCATCCTAAAATAATAATAAGCCATCCAGGTCATTCGGGTAGAACGAAGTCAAATCAGAGCAACATGCTTTTAGCCTTTCCTCGCTCTCATCATCTAGCTGCTGCACAAAGTTGGCCATAGAACACAGGAATCCAAATCTGTCGTTCAGGTCATGCATCTGAGTAAAATGATCATACATTTGTTGTCTCATTTCATCTAGAATTTCATTGATAGAGCGCTTCACTTCGGCCTGTGCATTCAGGTTTCATTCTTTGCTTCTCCAGGCATGCATCTCCTTCTACTGTGTGTACCCACAGTAATGTTCCATGCCCTGCAACTTCTTTCAGCTTTGGATATGATTTCCTTGCCCAGCTCAGTCTCCAGATATTAATGGTGTTAACCAGGCTCTGTAACTGAATAAGAGTTTGACTGAAACTCATATCCTGAGATTGAAGGAATTTTTGGATCCGATCAATATATGAGAGATTTGCAGACCAGAAATATAGTAAAGCGATAAAGTTAAATGAATCGATGCTTGCAAGAAGACGACCAGCATCTCCTGTAGTATCAAGCGTTTCAATCGAAGTGTCACGCAGATTTTCCAACGGATGAATTACTTCATCCAATTGACTAGAAAGTGCCTTTAAAGGTTCTGCTTTTGATCTCCATCTAGTGTCATTTTCACGTTTCAGATCAATCTTTACGTGATTTTGTAGCGCATTCCATCGGTGAGTAGATCTAGAGAAGAATACCAACAAATGTTCCATTGCTCTCAACAAAGTTACCGCCAGAACGTTAACGTGCGCAGCATGTAAGCCACAATGTTCAATGAATTATTGTTACAAGGAACGAAAATGGCCAAAGGACTTATATTCCGCATGAGTTTGAACTCCAGATATTGCCCGGCCATTGTAGCCTGATTATCACAAGACTGGTCTCTGGAATCTTAATAGCAAGAATATCACGCTGAAGTTCCTCCAGTATTTCAGCAGAAATACTCTCAACAGTCTTTCCTTCGACAGAGATGAAATCAATAAATGCTTCCCGAACTTGAACAGAATCACGTGGTATGTCAACAAATCGAATGATTTGTGACAAGTGTTCCATATGAGAACAATCAGGAGTTGAATTAAATATAATGCTGAGGTATTTTGATTATTTGAACACTTGTTTTCTTATTGAGCATTTTCTTCACTCTAAATTTGTGAGTTGAAATGTAAATTCATACGCGAAAAATCAAGAGCAGAAATGGGGAAACCAGCTAAATAAAAGGGTTTCGCTCGCTGAAAATTCGACTTGTAAAGTACAAAAGAATAAAGACAGAAGGAAAACAAGTGAATCAGCGACTATAGCGTTTGCACCAAAGAGCTTTTAGTTAGCAACAGAATGCTAGTACCCTAATAAAGCATCATATACATTGATCCTTTCTTTCTACCCTTCTCTTGAACCGATATATGAATAATTAAATAAATAAATAAACAGTGATAGTTTAGGAAGCAGGCTGGAAGACGGGGCCCCATTACTTGCATCATAAGACCTTAGAAAGTAAATAACACAATATACTTTGGCTTTCATTATATTTTAATCTACACTCAGCTTTTCCTTTAAATTTCTCTGAGGTTATGAACAGAGTGAATCTTTTTTATTCATATTTTAATCTACATATATTTTTTCCTTTGAATTTCTTTGGGGCCCCAAGAGAGTAAAACTTTTATTTTATTTATTTTTCACCTACATTCAACTTTTCTTTTTTAAATTTTCTTGAAGGGCTCCAAGAAAGTGAAACGTCTGTTTTATTTTTTCACCTGCATTCAGCCTTTTCCTTTAAAATTCTTTTGGGGGCCCCCAAGAGTATTAAACCTTTACTTTATTTTTCACCTATATTCAGAGATTTTTCCTTTAAATTTCTTTGGGAGCCTCCAAGATAATGACACTTTTATTTTATTTATTTTGCATCTACATTCAGGTTTTTCTTTAAATTTCTTTCGTGTCCCCAAGAGAGTGAGGCCTGAAGCGTATAGTTTGTTTAGCTTATACGGAAATCCAGCACTGATTAGCCTTATTAGACAGATATTTCTGTTGTTTCGTCTGTTTTTATTGTAATATTGATTGACAATTAATTGCGTTTACATTTGGGGAAGGTGTGGATTATGAACCTGGACGGTCCTTGTACGGCTCATGCTAACAAGGTTCCTTAGTAATTATTTTTTACCTACCGTCGGGGGCCCCCACAAAGTGGGGCCCGGGGCGAGGGCACCGCTCGCCCCGTCCTTACGCCGCCACTGTGCTAGCCTTAATGCAGTTGGTGAGCGCGAGCCCGAACGAGCCAATGCAAAATGGCGAACTCTGGTTCAGAGTAGGTTATAGAATATTTGCCAACGTTACTGGATTCAGACTGAATTTTAGCATATTTGTGACTCACTAAAATGGATTGCTAAGAAAATAATTTTGTTGATAAAGTCTATAAAATGTTAAAGAAAAATTTACTTCAAAATGCAAAATGTTTACCAAGTTTCATCTTGATCGCTTGTCTTTATATTTATCCAAAATATAAGAAAATATGGATATTGCAAAAAAATTCGAATTCGAACACATTTCCTACATTCCGAAAAAGTAATGTTTGAATGTCGGAAAGTGGATCAGTATTCATACTCGTGTAGAGGCCATAGTCTTAAACGTACCCGAACCAAATTTTAAACTTAAGGTATATATATAAGATTCTTCCGGGAAGGGGTCAGATTTCCTGTGCGCCCCAAAACTAAGAATTATTTACTGAAAAAATAAAAAAATGTATATTTTCATGAAAAAGGCTCTAAGGATTTTGTTTATGTTTTGTTAATAACTAAAAGTCTCGAAAGATTTAAAAGTTTTTTTTCGGACAAACAAACGTTACAATAATTTTGTTTATATTTCAGAAATAAATGTTTCATTAATAACTTTACATTGTGTTATAAGAAATTTCTCATAAAAAGTCTACACAGAGTAGTTTATTCTTTCTCTTTTCTTTTTCTTACCCCTAGTACGTGGGGTCCATGGTTCGATTCCCGACCAAGTAAGTCCGTGGGTTTACTCGGGGTACTCCCATTTCCTCCTACTTTCTCATTCCACTGATTTTTCCATTATCATTCACTTGCATTAATCATCGTCTTCCTTAGCCGAAAGGGCATAATCATGGGACGTTAATCTGAAAGATTTTTTTTTTTTGCTAGCCCGCAGACTAGCTACCCTGTAGAGGGCTACACCCTCTTGGAGGGAAGTGGTGCAAAGGAAACTATTTTGGATGCGGTAGGACTGGCGTTGGGCTATGGGATGTTTCTTTATTAATAAATACTGCAGTTGGAAAGTCATTATGGGCTTTTGAAAGATTTCATTTTCTCTCCTTCTCTAACCGAAGGCTGTATGCAATTATCTCGAGAACTGTTGATTATGTTTCGATAAGGTTTTCACTAATTGAATAAGCTATTCGTAAGGAAGGTTTATACATATAATTATTTTAAAAGTAATAATTCATTGATTTTTTTTAAAAAATTAAAAAATTCCTGAAACGCTTGAGAGAAAACATATCCCGAAATATACTGCAACCAGAAATTCAATAAATTGAGACGGGTTGCATACAACCAAAGGCTAAAAACTCTTTCCAGCCACCTTTTTTCGAATGATTTAACACTGGTAATGGATGTTTGTTTAGTCATTGGCAAGTCGTCACTTTGCATGCCAGTCTTGCTTAACTTTTGCCAAAATATTTTGTACCCTTTTCTGTGATTGATTGCGTACTGCGAAAAGCATCTTGGAGATCGTAATTGTCAGAACGAAAGCGACTATTTTACTGACTTTTGTTGTCTGTTTCCTGTTTGAAATGCAAACTATATTTAACATCGTGGAAGAAATTAAACTTTAATAACATGAGACATGACTAGAGTTGCAACCCCTGGAAAATGAAGTTGCTGGCACCCCCTCACAAATTACTTATGATAAGAGCTGCCTTAATGAACGTAGTCTCAATATCTCCGACTTAACCGGTAAAAGGGCTGCTTGATCAAACATTTTTTTTAGTAGCAGCATCTCCGGCCGTACTGGTAATATTCCGGCCAGTTGGCAAACTTACGCATGACACAAAATTATTGTGTCCCACCTGTAACGACGCCTGTGTATGGAACATGTAATAATAAAATTTATTTACAAAAAGTAGTAGTTAAATTGAACATATGTACTTGTACACACTTTTTAAATATAATAATAATAATAATAATAATAATAATAATAATAATAATAATAATAATAATAATAATAATAATAATAATAATAATAATAAATTTACCAGTCTGAAAGATCTTGAAGAATGTGCACATTCCCTTTACTTCATACTCTCTAAAACGTTGTGCCACCAGTTTTTCAAACTACGAATACCAACCATATCAACGTACTTGGGCTGAATCTGAATTATTTTGAGAATGTTCTTTCTGTTCGTTAATAAGTTTGTCGGTTGGCGAAGATGGCCAATCCAGTTCCATCCAAGGTTCTTTGCCGCAGCATCGGTTGAATATTCGAAACTTCGCTTTCACACCACTCCACTCCAGTTGGGATGCTGGTTGCGAAGGTTAGTGGCCGGTGCAGAAGTTGATTCGCCAAATAGGGCGTTGTGAAGGTCAGAATGAGCAACCGTCATCAAAAATTTTTGAAGGTGAAACAAGGTCGTCTATATATACGCTGTAAACGTAATGTGCTAAAGTCAGCAAATATCATGTTAATGGTTTTTGAACTTTCAAAGATATATTTCTTCATTCTTTAGTTAAAGAGAGGATATTACTTGTTTAGCATTCCTTTAGGACAACTTGAAAATGACATCAGAACAACAGATAGGTGGAAGTACAAAATAGAATGTTTTTGTTTTTGTTCAAAATTGGCTATCTATCCGTAGATATGAGCATATCCGCTTCTATGTCTGATATAGTGGAAACTGACAGAAATTTGGGTGTATCAAATCAGAAATGGATAACAGGTTAATTGAAGTTTCAATTAACTCGAATTGATAAGAAAATAAAATTATTTTAACGTCCCGTGGTTACTTTGATTTGATTGGAGTTTAGCATTTCTATCAGCAGCGAGAATATATGAAAAATAAACAATAAATAAATAAAATAAAAATTACTTCTCACTATTTCTGATTATTTTTCCTCTATGTACAGTAAGTTAATCTTGTAATCGGAAATTGTAATGAACTTATGTCACTTTCGGTGTTAGTAATTGTAAGTGGAGGGAAAACTAAATGCATGGAAGTTCGCCGGGATCGTAATACTCAAGTTACGAATGCGTTAAAATATCAAATAATACTTTCGATAAAGTGGATACTTTCAAATATACGTATAGGATCAATATTAACAGACGAAAACATATTCACGAAGGAATTAAATGCTGACTAAAAGCAGAGAATTCGTGTTATTATTCAGTTCAAAGACATTTGTCTTCGCGAATTCTCTCGAGGAATTTGAAGCTTAAAATATGTAAAACGATAATCATGCCTGTTGTTCTGTATGGTTGCGAAACATGGTCGTTTATTCTAAGGGAAGAACACAGATTGGAAGTATTGGAGAATAAAATCCTGTGACGAATATTCGGACCCAAGAGAAACGGGAATGGGGAAGGTGAAAACTTGATAACGAGGAACTGCATAATTTATTCCGTTTACCAAACATTGTTACGGTCGTCAAGTCTAGGAGGTTCAGGTTTGCCAGGTCATGTAGCTAGAATGAAAGTAAGTAGGAACACTTTCAAAGTTTTAACTGGAAATCTAATCAGGAAACGACCATTAGGAAGACCTAGACGCATATGGGAGGACAATATTAAAATGGATCTCGCAGAAATAGAAATGCAAAGTAGAAACTGGATCCAGTTGGGTAAGGACAGAAGTCGATGGGGAATTTCTGTGAATGCAACATTGAACCTCCGGATTCGATAGCCCATAGAGTTAGTTACTTAGTTAGTCAAGGGTGGAGATAAAATATGTGTATTTTTGCGATCCATAATCAATTTCATTAAACTGTTTTCGCAATCTAGGGTCTTTTTTTCTCTACAGTTATCAACGTTAAAACTGAAAATGGTTCATTTCTTCCTGTTTGATTATCATCTCCATCAACAAACTCGAATCTTAAATGTTGATCCCGTACATTCTGGTCAAAATTGATGGTAGTCCATCAAATTGTTCTTGAAATCCTTTGTCTCTCGGTCGGACGGACACACGGATAGACAGAGAGTAAGCATATAAAGAAGTTTTGGTTCGGACATTAGGTGAACCATATAGCATCTACAAAATGTTATCCAATAAACTAAATAACTTCAAGGCCTTTTCGTATAGACCAGCTATCGGAGTCCGTAGTTTATGACGTCATGATTGACAGACACTCAGATTTCTTTACAATATAAACTGATTTCAAAACTGCTGTAGTTCATTTAATGAGATATTTTTGTAACAATGAAATGATTTACTTTCGAGAATGTTTATTGTGTATGTGTTTTATAAAGTTATCAATATTAAAAGAAAAAAAGTAACAGAAAATTGAAGGGTGCATAGTGATGCTCTTTAACACTTTTTGTAGCATTACTTTCATTAAAAAAGTTATGCGAGATCAAATTTACACCATTTACACTTATTTCCTAAATAGCTGTTAAACAATAGTAAAATTTAGAGAACATTTGTTAAATGGAAGTCGTCAATAGTAAAATTTAGAGAGCATTTGTAAAACAGAAGTCGTCAATAGTAAAATTTAGAGAACATTTGTAAAACAGAAGTTGTTAATAGTAAAACTTAGAGAACATTTATATATCAGAAGTTGTCAATGGTAAAATTTAAAGAGCACTTGTAAAACAGAAGTCTTCAACAGTAAAATTTAGAGAGCATTTGTAAAACAGAAGTCGTCAATAGTAAAATTTAGAGAGTACAGTTGTAAAACAGAAGTCGTCAATAGTAAAATTTAGAGAGCATTTGTAAAATAGAATTCGTCAATAGTAACATTTAGGGAACGTTTGAAGAAAACTTGGATTTCACCTTCTTTGTTCCATTGGTTCTCAAACTTAGCGCGAACGCCAATCCTCTTCTCGTTGAGAAAATACTTTGTGGGTCTGTTGTAATTGTCATTCTTAGAAACTAACGTATTCTCGATTAGTGTTTTTAGATCATAAATTTCTAAAAAATAATCGTTCATGCTAAAAAGTAATTTGAAAAATATTTCTTGCTTCATACACCTACTTGTATCGTGATAGGTATCGTTTTGACATTGATATTCCAAGACTTGTTGAAGTTGAAAGAACAGTCCTGTACAAAATAAACTTCTATTTAGTGATGTTGCTTCAGCTTTGAACGTTTTTAAAAGTAAATCAAATTTTGTTTCTGGCTTACAATGTGAATTTTGAGCCACTAGTATCTGATGTATGATTGTCATATTTTGCTCTGGTGTTTTTATTATATTGTAGATCTAGACAACATAAGAATAAAGGCAAACAAACTTAAGATTTTCATTTAATTTCATTTAAACAGCTACATTTTTATCATTTGCAATAATATTAATAATAATAATAATAATAGTTACTACTGGTTCAGTGAAAACTGAATATCTTCTTTGTTTATATAGAGTATAGCACAAGCGTTTCCTAGACATCCATGAATATTAGAGTGATCCTTAAGAGCTAACAAGTATGTTGGTGTGTGTTATATATATATATATATATATATATATATATATATATATATATATATATATATATATATATATATATATATATATATATATATATATATATATATTATTGCCTTTATCTTCTGTGCCTATGTTGAACGTCTAGTCTAAAACGGCTATTTCAGCTGTAACTGTCTGATCTTTGTCAATAAATAAATAAATAAATAAATATCCCTAAATTGTTTGATTTTTCACAAGAAGAGACAAAAGAAGGAATCAGGAATAAATTACAAGAAATGAAGAATACTTATAACTCGTACAGAGAACAAGAAGGCAACAATCGAATTAGGAGAGAAGAAGAAGAAGAAGGAGAAGAAATAATTCACAAAGGAGTCAGACAAGGATGTTCACTGTCACCAATTTTGTTTAATCTTTACATTGGAGAAATAACAAAAGAAATCAAGGACATCCACAGTCTAGAAATAACCAGGAATAGAGAGACAACAAACACGCGT
The DNA here is from genome assembly GCF_964235325.1 of Thermobia domestica. Taxonomy (NCBI): domain Eukaryota; kingdom Metazoa; phylum Arthropoda; class Insecta; order Zygentoma; family Lepismatidae; genus Thermobia; species Thermobia domestica. The sequence goes on along the minus strand of NC_137457.1, from coordinate 241,361,774 downwards.
AGATTTGCTGCCGATGTCGCGCTGCTGGCAGACAATGAGGAAAAATTAGAAGCAGGTCGAAATGGAATGTAACAGCTGCTCAGAAGCAAATTAAACACAATCAATAACAGCAAATCAAAAGTTATGATTATGAGATGCGCAAGAAAAGATATGAGGAGGAAAATGAGAAGCAAAATAGATCACTCTATAGAAGAAGTGCAGGAATTCTACTTTTATTGACTAAAAATAACAAGAAAAAAATACGAAGGTCAATCAAAAATTATCAGAATTTTCACCGTTTGTTTATCTAGATTGTGCGCACTCCCTTATGCCCTTGCATGTAATAAGGTTATACTGTTGTGGTAGTGCTATGAGAATTTAATCTCAATAGTTCAATTTTCTCTCTTGTATTCCAGAAAACATTGCCGCTATGCTGGCATTGTATGGATGTGAGGCCTGGACTCTAGAAGAGGAAAATGTAGAAGGGAAGCCTTGCAAATGTGGTGTTATAGAAGGATGATAAAAAATACATGAGTGGATAATACTTGAACTAATTTGAGTTTAGCGTCCCGTTCAGCAGCGCGTGTATATGAGACGCTGATCTACAACTTAAAGTGGGATCCCAATCACACGAGCTCCGGCCAGGAATCGAAACCGGGTCTTCCGCGCCAAAGACGCATATGCAGTCACGAGTGAGTTCTGAAAGGGTATTGAAAATAGTAGAAGAAGAAAGAAGTATACTAAAGAAAAAGAACAGATAGGATGCTTGGACACATTATGAAACATGGAAGAGGTACTGTATTTTCTAGGGAGGGAATGGGAGAAGGAATTAATACACAAGGAAAGGCCCCGAATGAAATATACGTTCTAAATAATAGGCCTGCAAGATAGTGGAAAGAAAAACTATAGTAGGAGGAAGTAAGTCTGGGTTAGTATAGAGAGAAATGGAAAGGTGCGTTGAACCAATCGAAACATTACTAGGTATGTAATAATTGCAAATTTGAAGCGAAACAATCGTTCTTTATTGATCATTTATTGAATTTTTTTAGTGGATCAATTATTTTCGTGGACAAACACGACATGCATATAGTCGAATTTGACATATTAGCGAAAAGCATATTGGCTTTGAAAAATTGCGTTCGCAGAACAAAACTAAAAGGGCTTAACCTTTTTCTAATGCTGAAAATTCTATTTTGCATTGTTTACAATGAGAATTTGCGCACTAAATGTTTTTCCAAGGTTAAATCTATGAGCATCCTATATTTTCGGTGATTATTCCTCAATGGTATGTCTGATCGGGACGTGCAACCCCTTACGACACTGACCGCGCCTCGAGACACCATATCAAATTTGGTTAACAACAGTTCAGGCATCACAGAGGATTATTCGGACAGACGAACACCTAAGTCCGGAGCTTAATAAAAAGGAGCTTTGCTCCAACTAACTCAAGTAGAGGAAGAAGAAGAAGAAAAAGGGAAATTTGAATCCTTAAAATTTTCCCAGTACAATGGCAAGAACATAGCTTCTTATCTTAGTAAACAGCGTAAACAGTGCTTTCTTGGTGAAAAATCAGCTCGAAATGCAACGATCGTTGTGTACTTTTCTACTCTTGTCTTGTCTCTCTTTTGATTTAGATTGTATAGCTTTGTTTCCTCCTCTGTGTATATGGACAATCGCTGTAAAGCACTTGATGTCAATTCATCATTCTGTCTTTTTGAATCAGCATTGCTCGTAGGTCACGAATTCCATTCAAGAAGGTTTATCAGCGAATTGAGATCAAGTTCAGTGTTACGTAGGCGTGGAGAGACGTCCGCAGGCTTTTCCTCCTATAGTCATACAACAAATAGAACAGTTAAGAGTTCTATTCTTTTATTTTACAAAAGAAATCAATGTAAATTATAGAACAGCCATGAAATAAACATGTAAATCAGATTTTCTGTCTAGCGTAATATATACATACATATTCGATAGATATACTCATTTATGAGAGAGAGAGAGAGAGAGTTTCATAAACCATATTGGCCACTTGTAAAATGTTTTATTTTTGTTTTTTTGAATCAAATATTAGTTTTAGGATATATTGTATCCCCCTTAAGTATGTAGACAACCAATGACAGTCAAATGCTTTGCCCTACAGACATTTAGTGGCGAAAAAACTTTAAATATAATCAGAGATACTAGTTGCGTCAAAAGCGAGAGGTGTATCTTGAATTTCGAGAGGAAAGGAGACAAGAAATTTCACGAGTCTACTATATATTGACAAAATAATTGTACAAATACAATGAAGCATAATTATTAACGTTTAGAGATATGCAAAATGAAACAAAACGACAAAAGCTTTCTGTAAATCGAGACGCTGCGAGCATGAAATTCTTCGAGAATCGAGACGACAGTTCGACAATAAATTACGAGACGAGACAAGACGAAACGAGAAAATTATTTCTCGTCTGGTCTTTTGGGCAACATTAGAGGCAACCCAAATGAACAACAGATATATAAACAGTGGTGTGAAAACCGTAAGCATTTCATAGAATCATTGTGTAGATGGCACTACTGTCAAAGTAACTTATGTTTCGGAAATTGTTTTATCCCGTAAAGCTGTCACATTTTTAGATTTTTAAAACATACTTTTTTTTAAACTAATATTGAGTCCAAAGGGACCACAATTGCTGACCTTGTGGAATGTATCTGGTACACGGACCACAGTTTGAGAAACGCTTGTGTAGAGAAATAGGGAGAAGTAGTACTGAAGATTAGATTACGAAGGTTTTTTTTTAGTGAAAAGTAGATTTTTTAAAATAAGAAAAAAGTATGGGAGAAAAATATTTCATTTTCGAGTGACTTTGAGCAGTGGTCGTGCATGTTTATGCTAGTGGGATGGGCATATGCATTTTCGTGATCCTGTTAAATAACTGATTGAGGCAAGGACCAAACTGTAAACCTAAATAATCAATAGCTGTTGAGATTATGTTATTTTATTATAAAACAGTCTCACGAAAATGTAAAACTGACAAATTGCTAGGTAAGGGCATTTAGATTTGGTACTCCAGGACAATATACAACGTAATTTTGTAATATATTATGTTATGTATAATTTCAAAGTTATTGTTTACTAATAAACCTTTGAAACAATATGACGTAAGCTCCTTTCTAACAATACCACTATGCTTTCAGAACAATATACAAATGTCTCTAGAAACGGAAAATAAGTTGGCTATTTTAATTTCTTTTCTTTTGTGTGAATGTGATAACATTTTTATTATGTATTTATGTTTTATTGTGTGTGCGTTCCACAATGAAATAGAACGTTATTTACTTCTAATTTGAATTACAAATTCTAACGTTATGAAAGTGCTAGAAATATATTTTGAGTAATCGTGAGTAATATGTATTTGTTCCGTTCTGAATAGACGATGAACACGTAATCATAATATTAAGTGGAAAGTGAGTGTTACGTAATTTACAATGTGTTGTGTACACATTATTTGTTAATAGTCGACAATACATACAATAGGTCCGAAATTCGTAGGTTGCATGATTCAAGTGGCTTAGTGACAGAGTGATTCTCTTTGGCGCGAAGTGCTTCTGGTTCTATTCCAAGCCAATATGTGAGTTTCTGTTAAACATCGTGTCTTTGGGGTTTTCTTGAGGTTCTATCAGTACCCTTATTCAAGGAAACCGATCCTCGGGGGCCCATGTGCTTTTATGAATATGAATTTTTATTGTTATGTGTCTTGTTATATCTATTTTTTATGAATATACAATATTTGGCATAATTTGAATTTATCTTGGACCCTTGTCTGCAACCAAACTACAGGCCCTGTATCCACGGAGGGCTAGGGAACCGCCTTCCTCTAAATTTTTACTAGCCCCCTAAAATTTTCACAGTAGACATGCAAATGAACTATAATATATTTTGATCGACCCCTTCTACATTTTGGGCTGGTTACGGGCCTGACCAAACATACATCTGAATGGGCCCTCCCAAAGTTTGAGAGATATCGTCGTCCTTGCCCCTCATTCCGTTAATTCTCAGTTATAGTTAACTTACTTTTATCATGCATCTTCATAGGTTCGAGTGCATAACTGTGAGATTTTAGAAGATCTTACTAATTTCTTCGTTATTAGATTCCTAATTATGTTTTGCTTTACTAACTTTTTAAATTTTTCTCTATCATATATTTCTCTTGTTATATTTCCTAGGCGCTTCCTTCTGTATTATGCACACGTATTTCCAAATTACGTATCCCTTCATTATATTTCCAGACTATTCCTCTGTTATATTTCCACATTATTTCTATCATTATTATATTTTTCAAGTTACTTTTCTCTCATTATGTTTTGAAATTCTCTCTTTATACATTTATTTTTCTCTTGCTTTTTTCTTTGTTTTGTTTCGTAGATATTTATCTCAATTATATTTTGAGACCATTTCTGTATTATATCCAGGTTACTTTATTATATATATATATATATATATATATATATATATATATATATATATATATATATATATATATATATATATATATATATATATATATATATATATATATAAGTTACTTTATTCATTGTATTTTCATCTTACTTGTCTCTTTGTTCGATTTCCTAGATATTTATCTATTTATTACATTTCCAGATCATTTCTTTGAATATTTTAAACTATACATTTCTAAGTTACTTCTTTATTCATTTTAGTTTCAAGTTATCTCTCTTTTTATTAGGTTTTCAAGTTACTTCTGTCTTTGTTAGATTTCCTAGATATTTGTCTCTTTATTATATTCATATCATTTCTTCGTATCTTGTAGCCAATACGTTACCAAATTACTCCTCTATTCATTTTGTGTTTAAGTTATTTCTCTCTTTATTAGATATTCTAGTTAAGTCTTTCTTCGTTAGATATCCTAGATTTTTATCTCTGTTACATTTCCAGATTATTTCTCTGAATATTATGGTCTATACATATTCAAGTTACTTCTCTATTTATTATAGTTTCAAGTTATTTTTCTTTTTATTAGATATTCAAGTTATTTATCTCTTTATTAGATTTCCTAGATATTTATCTGATCTCTTTATTACATTTTCAAATTGTTTCTTCGTATGTTGTAGCCAATACATTTCCAAATTATTCTATTTATTATATGATCAAGTTAATTCTCTCTTCATTAGATATTCAAGTTACTTCTCTCTTAGTTAGATTTTATATATATTTCCACATTTCTTTGAATATTATAGTCTGTACATTCGCAGCTTATTTCTCTATTCATTATAATTTCAAGTTTTTTATTATTTTTATAGATATTCAAGTTACTGTTCTCTTGGTTAGATTTCCTAGATATTTATCTCTTTTATTATATTTCCAGACCATTTCTTTCTATATTATATTCTATCCATTTCCAAGTTACTTTTCCATTCATTGTATTTTCAAGTTATTTCCTTCTTTATTAGACGATTTCCTGGTTATTTCTCTCTCTCTATTATTATAATTCTAAGTTACTTCACTGTATATTATATTTCCAAGGTACTTCCCTCTGTATTATATTTCTAAGTTACTTTTTTCATTGTTTAAAATATTTCAAAGAAGTTCATTTGATGGCTCGAAGTAGTCTGCGGTTTTGAAAGTGTATTAGATATCAACGGCTTGTTCTCACACGGAATTTTGTAGTTTGATGGGTTTGTCGTGATGGTTACTTTTTTCTCCAGAAGAAAGAAAAATTCCAGTAAGAAAAAAAAGACGAACACGAGTCGTGCGTGCTTCTTCCAAAATGGTTGGAAAACTTCCGGCAAGGAACGGGTCGGGAGTCACGATTCGAGTCCCTTCTTCAGCTTGCCGTCTCCGCCTCTACTGGTAACCTTATTTTTCCTTCATTCGATCAGCTACTGTGACGAGTAAAGAAACGAAATAGTGAAGCCACACAACTTTCTATGCTATCACTCGATTTGATCATACTGAAAGTGACGGCCATGCCTTTTTCAGAAACAGAAGAGGAGTGCTTTTTTTAAGAGCCTTTAATAGTTGGATCGTGAGAAAGGATGACTTGAAAATTTTTGGTTGCTGTTATGTTTCTCTCTCATGCTCACGTACGAAATGAGGCACTGGTGCAAACGCTAGTATTACGCATACACACAAATTACTGTAAAGCAATTGGAAATACAGACAACCAGGATACACAACGATTGTTCGGGTAGCGATGTGCATGTTTCAGGTATTTTATAGAGTACGCGTAGAGATGGCACAAGTATAACTCGAAATTAAGTGAAATTTGAAGCAGTGGCGATTTTTGAGGTAGTCACACCAATAAAATAAATAATATTTTATCGTCCCAAGATATGGGAAGAAAATTTATCAAATATATTAATTGTTGTACAGGGTGGTCCAAAAGTATGTATACTAGGGTGGAGTGAAATAGTGGTCAAAATTTTTTTTTTTGGAATTAATTTTTCTAATAGGGCGGAAAAGTTGCCTTACCATTAGAGTACTGTATCACAAAAATATTAGTCTCGTTAATTAATTCCTTTGGGTGCCACACGGGACTTGAAATTTGACTGAAATCCAATATTTTTAACCGTATTGGTAAAAGGGACAAAATTATTTTTTCTGTATTATTTTTTTCTAATAGAGAGAAAAAGTTGCCTTACCATTAGAGTACTGTGCCACAGAAATATTAGTCCACTGAGTCGTTTCCTTTGGGTGCTATACGGACTTGAAATTTGGCTGAAATATGTATCTTTAAGAGTATTTTGAATTGAGGCATTTTTTTTTTCTGTTCGGAAAAGTTGTTATACAACAATATTGTACCACAGAAACCTCACCCCTCTGAGTCAGTTCCTTTTAGTGTTACAGATATAGAGGGCTCGAAAAGTTAGTTGTAACGTACTTATATTTTTTTACATTATACTTGAATGGAAAATGAAACTAAGTATCTTACACATATGCTATATTCGAATACAACATCTTTATAATTATTACAAATATTACACAAGTTTCATAACATCAACTTTTTTGTTTCTTATCTTAGTTTGAAAATCAGTTGGAAAATCTTTATAAACATATGTGAACAAACATAAAAAAGAGCACCACCTTGTACGTAAAATTGGACTAGATTTATGTGTAGTTTGTGTTACCCTACGTATATACTCGACTACAGGCATCATTGATAAATACTGTATGTTAATAATATTAGAGAAGTTAGTGAGGCGATTTTTCATTCTTGTCTCTTTGAATATAAGCTAAGAAAGCTTTATAATATGATATGTGGAAAAAAAGATGACAAAAATACACCACTCAGTACAAACATAAGATTTAGGTTTTTGTGTGTAGTGTATTACAATAGACATCTTCACACAATTTTTAGATTAATTGCAAATATAAGAAAAGTTATGTAATGACATGAACATTTCTGATCTCAGTTTGAAAATAACCTAGAAAATCTTAATATACAAATAATATATGAAAACATGACAAAATACATTACTTTCTATTCTTGAAAATGAGCTAGGAAAACTCCATATCAAAATAATATGTGGAGATACATGTCAACATACATTACACTGTAGAAAACTGACTTTGCGTTGAAGACAGGCGTACGTCTTCGTGACTCGAGTCTTGCCCTTATGTGTCCATCTCGTGCACTTACACCACAGACACAAGACGATGCTTCTGTCACCAATTTTAAACATCGTTCTACAGCTTGGCTAAGGCATGGAATATTCGGGATTTCAATATTTGTGGTATCACTTTGAATGACTATGAATATTCGCAGCAGTGAAATCCATAATAAGTGTGTGTGTGTGTGGGGGGGGGGGGCAAGTTATAGCCACATCTGTCCAGTTTATGAGTTCTGTGTAGTCTTCAGCTTCAAAATTGAATGGAATGTCGTAATTTCTGATTCCAGGCATTTGCGAGGTTTTTGCCTTAAGGACTCGTCGAAACCCCAGTTCTCTGATATGTTTCTTCTTATCTGTCATCATAGAGAGGAGAATGTTTTCAGGATGTGCAAAGTATCCATTTCTTTGAAAAACAGGATTAATGACAACCTTGTACTTTTCAGAAAGGAAGCGCGATAAATGAATTATTTTTAAGAAATGTCTTGATCCATCTGTGCCAAAACGTTTCTGTTTTATGCTGAACCAAACTGGTGCATACACTTTTACAACATACTGAGAGAGCACTTTTAATTCTTCTGAAAGGTTTGGTGTAGCTACATACAATCGAATAATTCTGTTTGCTGTAGGAACCCATCTGACGTGCGAAATGTTTCCTGGATAGCGTTTTGCCAAAGAATCAGGAAAATGTCTATTTGAAACAGGAGTTTTAAATCTCATACAAATATTTCTGATCCGCACTGAGATCATGATAATTCTCGAAAGCTGAAATATGGCTCTCAATTACATCTTATTCCGCAATTGGTTGGTTTTCACAATTTAATAACGATCTTCCAATCTGTCCAGAAAATGCATGAGGACCTGTTGTCTTACCATCAATTGATTCTAGCAAATGTCTTAAAGGGAGCTCATTTACGTGCAGCAGACAAACCAACCATTGCAAATGTCTCTGAACAGACTCTTCTAAACGTCGTATTATTCCACCTTTTCTTCCAGTATTTGTAGCAGTCCTTGTATATGTAGCACGAAAATTTGAAATATTTTCACTCTACGTATTGTAAAATGCTTTCGCAGAATAAAAACACATACTCTCCATTTCAATTCTATTTACTTCAAGTTTCTAAGACAATTATTTGGTAGGATATCAATCATTCCTCTAGTATCCTTGCTCGCCAACCTAAAAGTTGGAAAATTTTGCGGAAGGAAAGGGTTAACCATGCTGGTGGCACCCAAAGATAATAGCTTTCAACAAAAATAAATATTGATTTTTAAAATACTTACTAAGGAGCAATAATCCCGCACTATTAGAATACCGATGTGCAAACTTCAATTTTTCACTCCACCCTAATGTATACACCTCTACATTGATCAAGTATAACATTGTAGTTTATGGGTTTATTTGCTTCTTCTGTTCGGAACTTGATTAAAAAAAAAAACAATGAACATTAGTACGATGCTGTATACCTACTTTTGGGCCACCCTGTATATAAGAATAAGAGACTGCTGAGGATATACCTTGTAAGTTAAAGGTGACTGATTGATGAACGTAGAGGGCTATGAAAGAGTTGGTGGAATGAGGATGTGGAAGAAAAGGGAACGAAACTCACAGGCCATACCCTGGGATGGAACAAGGAAACCCACCGCACCACAGATGAGCGCTCCACCACTGCGCAACACTGTAGAAGTAACTTTAATAATGGGTAAGGACAGGTAGCCATTTTCCGAGTTCGACATCAAAAATATTTTTCATTTGATTCGTTTCTTTTCTAATTAGTTTCGGTGATTTTTCTCAGTAGCGTAAATCAGAGTTTTGGATGCAGGAAATTGGGCAGTGTAATAAATTACAATTGAGTAAATGCTATCAATATATTTCTTTCGTTCTTTCCTAAATTTCTCTGTTTTCTCCCCTGGTACTAAATTCGCTCATCAAAATTCCCTTGTACCAACATTTCGTAACCAATAATTAAAAGGATATAGACATTTTCATGTGGTTATCAGATAGCCTCATTCTGAAAGAATTGTTACAATTTCAAATTTTTAGATTTAGTGATTATGGTTATATACTCATATATATAGGGGATGCACCGGAGCACGTGCACCACCACCCCTTCGTTGTGAATATACACTGTCTAAAGTGAGAAGCTACCAGTGAAAATAGCAATACTTTACAAAAATGTAATGTCATGTTTCCGTTTTGGGCTTAAAAGAAAGCGGGATTTTGTGAAAGTAATAGTTTAAATCAATTTTTTGAAGGTTGAAGAAACAGGATTTACCGAGAACACACAATTAACATTTCCAGGAAAATTCCTCAGTCACACCGCAGATGCCGAAAGTCATTTTTTTAAAAAAAATATTTAATTAAATATACTGGTAGTTATTGGTGCACCCCCCCCCCCGTCAGAAGATCCTTGATCCCGCCTTGCATATATATATATATATATATATATATATATATATATATATATATATATATATATATATATATATAATGCTTTAATTTCTTATTTGTTAGAAACAAATATTAAAACTTCACATACGTCCATATTAATGAGAGTTCTAACATTTTGGTGCAGATCTGTATATCCTATGACAATATTTTTGTTGCAGTCTATCGATGTTCTGTCAAATAGTAAAAATTATTATTTAGAAATATTTATCAAGCACCATCTTCTTATACGACCCAAACCGTTATAGAAGGCGTTCTGTGTTGGTTTATATCATCACCTTTGAGCATACACAAGAGACTTACCGAATGAGCTACTCGAGGAAAGACAGTGGTAAATTGGTAAGTACCACTTTCGATGAAATTGAGTTTTAGGTTAAATGGGTTGGAATCAGGGGGTAAAAAGTGAGAGGGGACGCTACGGTACGTCGTCCCCCCACTTCCAGAAAATCTCTGTGGCATTCCCCCAATTTCTAAAAAAATACAATGGGGAAAGATAGCCAAGGGGGAAAGATAGCGTGACGTCAAGCGTCCCCCTACCTTTTCAGATCCACTTTTACGCCTGGTTGGGATACGATCAATAACAGTATGTAGGTAGTTTAATTTCGGTAATGTATTTGAAGATGGCGACAGTGGCGAATCTAGCTCGGGGCCGGGGGCTCTAGACCCCCCAGTTGTTTGAGTGACAAAAATAATTCAAGCTATTATTTATATATTTTTGAATGTTTATAGTGAACTCATAATGTATCTATCATAGTTTGGGTTCTGCCTGCTCTCTTCATTTTTTACCTTCTAGAATCGCCATTGGGTGGCAGGGAAAGATATTTTTGATAATGTATATTAACACAAATATCCTAATTATACAATCACGAATGTAATCTTTCACTTATCAAAAAGATACTAAAAGTATTCAAGAAATGTTAAGTGAAAACTTGTCTCTCTTTTCAACTCTCGAGTGACGCACCTCTATGGGCACCCATACAATTAATAACATGCAGAAGAGATCTGCATGGGCCGGAATTTTTAGCCCGGGCCCGGCACGTGAATTTATAATGTGAGACCCGACCCTAGTCCGAAATATCTTTTAGTATTTAGGCTCAAGCCCGGCCCGAGCTAGTGTGATAATCAAATGAGCCCGAAATAAACCCGAATTACAGAAACTTAATAATTAACGCAAAATTTTACTTTTATTTACAGCAATTAGAGATTTAATTTTGCAGTTGTGCTTTAAAAGTTCTCCATAAAGAACAGTCCAATAAATATCATTATACAGTATATATACAAAGTTAGGCCCGAAAAATATGGTTGCATGTTTAAAAATTTACTGCCCGAGCCCGTGCAGTCCTCTAACATGCAGATGAAGTTAATAATAAAAAGAAAATACCCTGCAAGTCCGAGATTGTATACTAAGTTGATTAGGCTAGCAAAAGAACTATAATATGGTGATATACTGTAATATGGTTGGATCGGTCCCCCCTATATTTTTGGGCTGACTACCGGCCTGGATCGATGTTTCACATAGCCTTGCTGCTGAGAGGAACGCTAAATTAAAAATCGAATTAAAAACTGACTGTTTTTAAGAGATATTTTCTCTTTCTTTTGGGAGGTGATTCCAAGAGAAATATATTAGTCAAGGTCATATTAGCAATTGAGGCTACGATATCTGTAGGTAACATATTTATCTGAATGCGAAAAGAAAAGGCCAAAGATGTTGTTTTATGATAAACTTTTTAAAGTTCTTGGCGTTAGTAAGACGTTCGCTTGACTAACACTAAATTGTTTTGAGAAACTTTTTAAATACGTTTTTTTCTTCTTTATACGTAGCTACGTATGTCAAGATTTAGTGCTAAGGGTGCAGTTTCTCTTACAGTGTAAACTTTAAAAAACATCAATGGTCCTATTTTTTTCCACCTTGTTCCAAATTTTGTAATTTGATGTGTGATGTGCGTATGTCGTTCATTTCCTCAATAAAAAAGTTTTTAAAAATGTTTTGAACGAGAGAAAGCTTCCAATGTTGTCTGATACGCAATTACATTAATTACATTAAAATGAAGCTATCGTATATATATATATATATATGCTTGTATGCGTGTGTGTGTTTTGCTAAACAGACATGCAACTTTAATTATGGGCGTTCCCCCCTTATTTTTCGTAGTGAATCATCCTGGAACACAATTTTCCACTTGATGTTTGTCTTCTTGTATCGTCCATTCCAGTTAAAATCTAACTGGTTGGAGGAAATTGAGTGATTCCTTTGCTCACGAATGTCATTTCTTCATGTAGGTCCTGAATAATCATAGTTAAAAAATGAAATTATATAAAATAGTGAATAGGATCGTTTCGGAAAAAAATGTTTTTTTGACAATAAAATTTATTTTTAAGATAATAATAATAATAATAATAATAATAATAATAATAATAATAATAATAATAATAATAATAATAATAATAAATTTTTACGTGAACTTCCATAACAGTACGCCACTATAGATGCGTCGAAGAACCCTTCCCATAGAGCGGAAACTGAACTCCAATAAGTCTTATTCCTTATGTACACGAGTTCCCAAACACTGACCCGCGGCTCCCTGGTGAGGCTTGACTGACTTAGAACCACCACGAAAGATCAGGAAAGTTAATAAAGGGGTAAAATGGGGTAATATTTAAAAACTCCCATTTTACCCCTTTTACCTCCAATTTCCACCCCCTTTTCTTCCCAAATTATATTAAATTATATTTTAAGAAGCGCTGAAACACGTTTATAATTATTTTAAATGATTAGTCCAAATACCAGATTTCATATCTAAGCTCACGGACACCTTATGCAACCCCTAATGTCCTTTTCTCACATCAAATTAAAAGAGAAATCCTACTCCAGTGATACTTTTCGTCACAAACTCTATTGACTGACCAAATTTCCAAGTTTCTAACTTGAACAGTTTGGTCTAGGCGTTGTTCAGGAGTCAAATACACAGACAAAGCTTCCTTTATATGTAGAGGTATAGATCACCTATTTGTAGTATGTGGACAAAGCCTACTATATAGCCTACCATGAGTCTTCAATGATTCATACTGCCCCCCCCCCATCGCTGATGCTTTTTCTTTCTTTCCACATGGTTAATTGGAAACCAGCACAAAACTCGATATATATATATAATGCCAAAAGCTTTCTAGTTAGGTCGTTATTACTATCAATTCAAAATTCGATTACGAAAAAACGATAAAATATTAATGAACCTGAGTAAACTTTCACAATAATGTATTACATATTTATTATTTTGTTATACAAAAAACAAAAAAAAAATAACGCTTGCGGAATTTCCGGTTTTCTTCTTCAAAGAAGAACAAGTGTGTATATGTTTGTGTGTATAGTAGCTATTGCATAAAGGGGTCACCAAGCGGGTGGAAGAAGACATTTATTTAATCGTTGAGTCCTCGAAAAAAAACAAAAAAAAAAAAAAAAACGCAGTTTTCTGTGTCAGGAAAGATGAGAAATTTCATGCTAAGAGCAAGTTATGTTATATTGGACATTCAGATGGAAATGGATTGATCATACGTTGGCCATACTTATCTGAATCATCACAGCACTGAAATGACTGCATAGACAAAATCAGACACGCACAACAATCAAGACGTTGCGTCGTGCGGTGCGGAAAAAGTGATGAACGTCAGTATTGCCAACGGTGCCTTCAGAAAGTTGTTAAATGTATAGCTGACAGAATTAAAATATAAAGTAAGAAAACCAAATCCTAACTTTATTTTATTAATATAGTATCTAATTACTCTAATATTATTTGTATTATTCTGAATTTTTTTTTGTAGTCGTTCACACTTTATATATATATATATATATATATATATATATATATATATATATATATATATATATATATATTTGCAGTACTTTGTCAAAAAGTATTAAAAACTGTTGAATTTTCTTTGTTTTCAATTTTTGCGGTAATTCTTATATTTTGATTGTATAATTCAGTGGTATTCAATCTTTATTTTTCCTAGTTCCTTTAATGATGCTTTTCCATTCAAGTGTTCAACCCCAAAAAATTCAATGACTTTTTAAAACAAACAATTCAGCAGAATAACATAACAACGAGTACAGCTGCAGGATTGCATTATTAGCGATAGATGGTAGCTACAATTATAAGCAACAGGGATTCTTGGAAATAGATGGTAACAGGACCGTCTTAACACATGAGCCCGATTGTAATTTGCCCGGGAGTCCCACAAGCAGAATTACATGTAATAACGTGTAAAATTTAGTCGTAGGGATTCCCAGCACACTGTTTTCCCAAGACCCTAATGCTGTTAAGATGGTACTGGATGGCAATGCACGTTATCTTTGGTATCATTCACGAAATATTTATGCATTATTGTGCTTGTTTTAAATTTTATGTATCTCTTAAGAAGTCAAGGTTCGTGTATCTTAAGTGGTTTAGGACTGGTAAGATAGCGCCAAATCCGAAAGAGCATTGAAAAAAAAAAAAAACCTAAACTAATTAACAACACATTGAAGTTACTCTGAGAAGACGTGAATTTCAGAAATCCCATCTGCCGTGAGATCGTGACGCGTAGATGAGAATGATTCAAGTAGAATACGTACTGCGATGCGTCAATGTAAATGCTGTTGCATGTAGAATGATTAGGAACAAAGCAAGCTCTATATACTTCCATTTCAGTTCATATAAATATATTTCAATTCAATATTTCTTTATATATATTGAATTCGATTCGATCCCCGGCCAAGTAAGTTCGTGGTGGACAACATCATGTCCGTGGGTTTTCTGGGGGTACTCCCGTTTCCTCCCATACTATCATTCCACCAATTATTCCATCATTATTCGCTTGCCTTAATCATACGTCTCCCTTAGCCAACAGGGCATAATCGTGGAACGTTAAACTGGAAGATTTAAATAGAAATATTGATTGGACAAGAGATTCAACTTCTACTAAGAACAAACTGATTGAAATTAAAAAATCACGGATGCAAAATTAGCCAAAACTTAAAGCTAATAGCAGCACCATATTTTATGCTAGTTAATCAGCTTATGTTACTAAACATTGTTAGAGTCATTAAGTCTAGCAGGATTAGGTAGATAGATCGTGTAGCCAGAATGAAAATAAAAACGCTTTCAAAATGTTAACTGAACATCCAATCGGAAAACGACCATTAGGAAGACCTAGGCGCAGATCGGAGGGCAATATTAAAATGGATATCGCACAAATAGGAATCCAAAGTAGAAACTGGCTAAGGACAGAAATCAATATAGAGCTTTTGTGAACGCAGCATTGAAACTCCGGGTTCCATAGGCCACATAATTATAATTGATCAGCTTATGAAAATAACTAGGTTTAGCTATAAAAGAGCTAAAATCGCAACACTAAGTTGAACGTAATAAGGTTATTGGATTGAAGCAAGAAATGGAAATTACTTGAATCAGATGGAGAGAGAGGCATTTTTTTTTCTTTGCTTTCTTTCGTTCTTATAAAACGCTTTCTCATAATGCTATTTACTACCGGATTCCTCATAACCTACATTTCTGCATCTTTATCGTTAAATTGTCTTCCAAATAAATCTTTTTTTTTTTTTTTTAATGTTGCGTCATAAAAAAAATCACCACCAATCTTTATTATCAAATTTAGCATCTTCGTCTTCAAACCCCCCTCCCCCGTACTTTCTCCTATTACTTTAGATTATGGTTGATTCTCATCAAGGTTACATGCTTGTGATATCAATATTGATAATATCTATCATGTTTTTTTTTTCTTTTTCGTTTAAAGATGATTATGGACCAGGTCTAAGTTAGGAAGTGAAACGAGATGATAGGATGATAATATTATCGTTTAATCAAAGATTGTTGGTGCTTGCTAAATTCTTGTTCTCATTATTTAGTATAGTAGTAGGAATATGTTTTCTTGATTCAATGTGCTTGAATGTCACTTTATCGGAATCTGAACCAAGAAGCCTGCGATTTGAAAGCAGCTTAAAAGAAACCACCGCATTGAATCAACTATACCACAGTTCAGGTAACCATACCATATATAACACATAATATTTGGTCTATGCTATTTATGTTATGATTTGTATGTAAAATATGCTGTTTTCCGGTTATATATATATATATATATATATATATATATATATATATATATATATATATATATATATATATATATATATATATAGAATATATATATCAATGGGTAAGTGAATTTTTAATTCTTAGACCAGTGGTGTTCAACCTTTTTTCGCGTATCTCTAACAATGCTTTACTATTGTAGCGTGTACTCTCAGATTTCAGTTATCCTAAATTCATATTGTAGGTAACTATCGCAAAATAACTTGTATACTTGTAAATAAATTGTAAATAACTTGTAAAATAACTTGTAAATAAATTGTATATTTTAGTACTTTTTCTATTAAATAACTCAAATGTATTATATACAGGAGATATATACTATAAATGTAGTAGAACGATGTTATTTATAGTTACCATGGAATAAATATTGTTATGAGCTCAAAAGTTTCTGGCCTATTAATGAAATGGCTAAACTTTTTTTTGTACAACAGTTTTTTTTTTATTCGTATCATATTTTAAATTTTACGAACTTAGGTAATTTCGTCAGCAGAAATTTCGCCACCGGAAATTTTGTCACGGTAATTTCGTCACCAGTAATTTTGTCGCTAAAATATTAGCATGTAAGTAATTTCGTCACCGGGAATTGTGACAGTAATTTTGTCATCTGTAATTTGGTCACCAAAATATTAGCATATAGGAAATTTTGTCATGGTCATAGGGTATTTTTTCACATTTGTTGAACTAAGTGAACACAAAGTAAACGATCAAAACAGCTTACCTTATCTTAATCAAACTTGGAAAACAATTCAGTTGGTGTTGGACTCCGCAAAATCGAAGTTTCGGATACTCGACGCAAGAACAAATACTTGAAGAACATAATGCCAGGTTCAGTAAATGTTAACAGCACAGGCAAAGTATACCCCTAATGGGTTTATATATCACTATTTACAAATATTAGGATTTGTCAATATCAACGTTTCAGAATAGAAAATATCAAACAAAATATAACTTTTTTTTTAGTCCTCAGTTGATAATACATTCTTACTCTATGTTATAAAATGCTATACAACGTGCTCTGACATCAAAATTAATATCTTTAAAACAGCAAACAGTAAAAATTAAACATAATTGTGCTACTATATACACCGACAATTGTAAAAACGAAGGGTAACACATAATGATTAATAAGTAATGAAATGAAATGAAATCTTTAAGTTTAACGTCCCACGCTTATGCCGGTTAGGCTAAAGGAGACGGTGATAATGAGAAATGAGTGAAATGGTGGAATGAAGAAAGTGGGAGGAAACGGGAGAACCCCGAGAAAACCCACGCACACGGTGTTTGTCCACCACAAAGTTCACTTGGCGGGGGCTGGGATCGAACCCGGGATTCCAAGCACCAGAGGTGAACGCTCTACCACTGAGCCACCGCGGCCCCCAATGATTAATAAGTGTTTCAGTCCTCTATACTTAGATTTTGCCATAATCCCAACCAGGCCGGTAGCCAGCCCAAAAATGTAGGGGGGGCGGCTGAAGTTAAGGGGGGCCCGATCCAACCAACTATAGTTTATCATCTATTATAATTTATTTGCAAGCTTACCGTGAAAATTTTAGGGGGGCAGCGAAAATTTAGGGGGTGCCCGGTCCCCTAGACCCCCCCTTGGATACGGGCCTGATCCCAATCACATACTTATGAACAAAAATGTCATTTTATACTGTATCTGTCTTTCAAGTAGTAATTGTTAACATTCAAAAAATGTTTATATTTATTTTAGATAAAAAATTCCATCCAGCTTGGGCGAAGATGGGAAGGAGTTTAATATGCTAATGGCATTGCCTCTTTGTATGGCTAGGCTTATCCTTTGTGTCAAAAAATAACCACTTCTAGGATCTCCTGATTTGTTAATTAAATTTGATCCTAATATAACTTGTTATAATATAATAAGTGTTTACATGTTTATTTTCTACTATGTATAACATTATAGGAAACAACAAGCAAACAATCTTTCAAACTTTTAGTTCTAGTGTTATAGTTAAGCACAAAAACTGGAGCCGTTCCTGCAAAGTCTGAAACACTCCTTTAGTTTTCTTGTTTGGTGGTTGACCCGCATCATCTTGATGAAGCACAGTTGAAACTGTTGCTTCAACTTGTTGAGTTTTATTAATAAACTTCCAAGTAGTTGGGTGATGGCATTCCTACCAGATGATGAAACTTCTAGTTCCAAGATTCACAAATATTATTTGTCCTAGAATTGTTGTTCAAGGTGCTTACTGAACATTCCAAGTGTCTGGGTGATATAGAGGGATTCATTGTATAAACGAATATTCCCAGATCAAGCTTTAATATGGAGATACATGCCGGACACATAAGTACTATCAAAATAGTTCAAAAGTTCCGGCTCTACTTCAGAAGCCTCCTCCCTAAGTATTTGTATTCATCGATGCACATCTCCTACGGGAAGAAGTGCCAATTCGTTCATTTTCCCGCAAAATAGACGAAAATTTTCATTGTTCTTGTACCGTTCTGTGAGTCCAGGCTCTTGGACCTTCCTCCACGTTGACAAAAAGCAATGCTGTACACGAATTGAATTCCTAACATCCATAACATCCTAACGAGTTGAGTTTGTTTTTCTAACATCCAATAACTATTTGCCAATATTTACTGAGAGTTGAAATATAATATTATTATTTCAATGGTTCCTTAAAAAAAGTCGCTTTCACCTAAGTCAACGTGGAGGAAGGTTCAAGAGGCTCAACGTAGAGGAAAGCTCAGGGAACAGTGCAAGAACGATGAAATTTTTTGTCTAGTTTGCGGGAAAATTAACGGATTGGCATATGTTCCATATTTATTTGTTTCTTTTTTGTGTTCTGAAATTTTGATATTGGCAAAACCTAATATTTGCAAATACTGATATATAAACCCATTAGGACCCTACGTTAAATGCACTTTTAACATTTGCTGAAGCTGGCATTATTTTCTTCTACTAGTGTTTGTTCTTGCGTCGAGTACCCGAAACTTCGATTTTGCAGAGTTCTACACCACCTGAATTGTTTTTCAAGTTTGATTAAGATAAGGTAAGCTGTTTTGGTCGTTTGTTTTGTCTCTATTTAGTTCAACAAAGGTGAAAAATAACTGTGACATTTCTACGTGCAATAGAAAGTTCTATTGAATTTAACGTTACGCCATATATCTAGTGCAACTTTTACCATTATGACGGATCTATTGATATTTCATACATTGTATTTCGCATCGACATTTCATGTATATTCCACGTAAGAATAAAGAAATCTATTAAATTCTATGTGACGGCATATATCTAACGCCACTTATAATATTATGACGCCTTTATCTACATTTCATGCATATTTCACGTGGTAATAGAAATTCTATTGAATTTAACGTGATACCAAATATCTAGTGCAACTTCTGGCATTATAATGAATCTATTGACATTTCAAACACATTTTGAATCGACATGTCATGTATAGGGCAAGTCAAAGTGATGGACCCGATTTCACAAATTTATACTGTGAAATCTAATAATCTAATGTCTCATATATTATGATAAACTGTCAGAGTTTTCTTCAAACATATTCCACGTGGTCTTTGCGAGCATCTCGCATAACATGGCACACACCAAGCCGACAGTCTATCTCCTGCCAAACCTTCTGTGAGATGTGGCCAAGATCAGTAGTTCATTTCATGCTCACTGCTGACTCTTCGCGATAAAAAGCGGAAACACTGCGTGGACACTAAACTTAGGAAGTTAACCTTTCGAAGCGTGTGTCTTACAATAGCTAGGGTCGGAAAAATCTTACTTGCAAGTACTCGCCAGCCAAAAAAAAAAAAAAAAGGCCAGATATTGAATTTAACGTGACGCCGCATTTCTAGTGTACTTTTGAAATTATGATGCGTTATCGACATCGCATGCATAGTCCATACGGCAATAGAGAAATATATTGAATTTAACGTGACGCTATCTCTCTAATGCAATTTATGAGATTGTGATGAAACTATTAACATTTCATACATATTCCACATCGATATTTTATGCATATTCTGCTTAAGAGCAAACAAATCTATTGAATTTTACGTGTCACCATATATTTGATGCCACTTTTGGGATTATGAAGAATCTACTGAAATTAATACATATTCTACATACGAATAAAAAAAATTTACAAGCTTACAAACATCGCATACTCGCGTGCAGACGTGAAAAAACAGTACTGTCCTTTTAACTTTGCCGCAGTCGGTTAAAAAGGAACAATACATTTATGTTAAGTGAATGTGATATGATGAGTAAGGGAGAGAGACAGAATGTTAAACACATTTCTTTTCTTGTGTTAATAGAACAAAATACTTTTCCACGTGGTGCTGTGGTCGCACATGAAAACATCAAAGCGTGATCTTATAATAACTTGATTCCGCATCAAGCATTCTTCTTCATTCAGTTATTTCCCTCCGGTGTCACGTGTCTGTCCTACATAGTCACTTTAACATTTCAGTTGGAAAGGGAGTTTTCCGTTGAATTTCCTCTTCCCTTTATAGTTCGATTTGTTTTTGTTTGTTTGTATCTTCTTAACAGCGAAATTACGACGAAATAAGGTTATTGAATTTTGCAGATATACAGAAACAACAACAAGAAAAGGGATATTTGTGTGTTAAGTTATGGCCGAGTGGCATAGTTAAATTGCCCTCTAACATTTGCAATGGGTATTTTCATTTGTTGACATTTGCCTGAAGTCTTTGCTTTCCGTCACGGTAGATAAATCACAAAATCAGATTATACATTTGGATTTTAAGAAGAGGAAAAAAGAAAGAAAAGTCCATAAAGGGGGTGTAAATTAGTAATACATTATTATACCCTCTGACTACGGAGTGGTATATGAATTGAAGGTAGAATACCTTCCGCATATCATTCATCAATCTTAACGCATTCCCTTCTAACATGTTTCTTTGGATTGTCTTGGAATACGAGGTTCCAGAACAGACGTTGCAGTAGCCGTCCTCTCCTATCATCGTGTATTTGTCCCCATATAGGTAGGAAGCAGTCATTACTGCAGCAATCACTTCAGTTTCCATGAATCTCTGAATAGTCCGGTGCACAAACGCCCTACTAATTTTCAGATGCCTTAGGCTAACCTCAGAATCTTAGTTAAGCCGAAACGAAGAGAAAGGTGGGAGAGGATGCATATCACAATCACAACATTGGATAAGCCAAAACAAAGAGAAAGGTAGGAGAGGATGCATATCCCAATCATAACGTTGGATAAGCCGAAACAAAAAGAAAAGTAGGAGATGATGAATATTTCAATCACAACGTTGGATAAGCCGAAACAAAAAGAAAGGTAGGAGAGGATGCATATTTCAATCACAATGTTGGATAAGCCAAAACAAAGAGAAAGGTAGGAGATGATGCATATCTTAATCACAACGTTGGATAAGCCGAAACAAAGAGAAAAGTAGGAGAGGATGCATATCTTAATCACAACGTATAACAAAATACTTTGGTTTGTGTAATATTTACCTGTACCTTGGGCAGAAAGTACTCATACATATGCACTATACTTAGTAGAATGTTCATTTCATATTAACAAAAGAAGAATGTTTTTAATATATGTAAGTGATGATTATGGGATAGTTGTGGATATGGACATGTTTTATGGTTACCTAGTCAGTAAATTTGTGTACTTAACAGTTTTAAGAAAAGGATATTATAAGTTATATCAAATAATAAACCAGTTTAACATCGTTTATAGACGTTGTCAGTTTTATTAAAAAGGTGAGATTAATGGTATTTAAATATCGAAGCTAATATTTTTAATGTCAAAGAAATACTACCACTTCGAATTTTTATTTCAGCAAACGAACCAGGTTTACGACTATCATTTTGATAATTCGTTGTAAAAAATTTGGTTTACCTCACCCGGGACTTTGTAAATTCAGTTCCCGAAGAAGAAGAGTAAGGTTGAATTTACTTTTATACTACCGTTAATGAATACGAACTTAACCATATTGCGAAGTGGTAAAGTAATCATAAGAAAAATGGACAACGAAACAATGCAGCAGGAATCAAATACTAGTGACCAAGGTGAAACTAGTGTAACACCAGGTTTGTCATCAGAGGATCGACTCTTGTTAGCTGTACAGCGACAAATAATGCAGATGTCTACCGAGATAAAGCAGACCATAGAGCAGAAGTCTGACGAAGCTAACAAACGAAATGAAGAATTAAGTAGACGAATGGACCAGAAGTTCGACGAATCTAATAAGCAAAATGAAGAATTAAGTAGACGGATAGAACAGAAATCAGATGAAACGAAACAGACAATTGTCCAGGTGGTGAACGACATATCCTCACAGTTTGAGGAAAAGTTAAAAAGGATATCCGATGATTGTCAAGAAAAGCACAATCACCAAAATCAAGAAATCTGTGCTGTAAAAAAAGATTTAGAAGTAATAGAATCTTCCATTAAACAGCAAAAGATCCAGGTCAGCAACAACTCTAATAACATACGTGTAAATACACAGTTGTTAGCTACTATTCAGGAAGAGATTAGAACGTTACAGGCTAAAGGTAACATTTACCGTAATAACCTGGGTAGTGATCGCTTTGAGTTTCCCAACTCACCAGAGATGAACTCGCCTTCGCCGGGGTCTGATGAAGATATTATACTAGAAGAAAGTTGTCCGAAGAGTACTGATGAGCGAAACGTAGATGGTGTGACGACACAGCATGTCACGGATAGGAACTATCACTCAACAAGAACAAGGAATGAGAAAAAGAAGGTAAAATTAAGTGTTAAGATGAGTGAAATTCGAGCTATGAGCAAATTCAGTGGTAAGTGTAATGAGAATGCTACTTCTTTCTTAGAGAAATTCCAAGACGAATGCAATATAATGTCTATCGATCGATCACAATATATGAAATTAATACCCCATGTATTACTCCCACCTTGTTCCTTATGGTTTAAGGCAATACGTGATCACATTAGTACATATGAAGAATTCAAAGCGGCATTGATCGCAAATTATGAAAATGACTTTTTGCTGGCAAATAGAGATGCCACCCTTAGAAATCAACACTTCAATCCTCGATTGCACAAATCTGTTGTAGAGTTTGTTGTAAATGTCTACAACGAATTAAAGGTCGTTAATCCTTTGCAATCGGAATCGAGAATAATAGCATCGATTCGAAATCTGCTTCCATTTAAACTGCAACAGATCTTATTTTCCACACAGTGTATGAGTTTCAGTCATTTATTGATGCTTGTCCAATGCTACGAAACTCAATACCATGCCATGAATCCACAATCAGGAATGGGTAAAAATAAGAATAATTCAGATCATTTGGTGCCTGTTCGGAATTTAAATATTCGGAGTGTGAATAATACAGAACCTAACCTAAGCCGAGTATACTCTAGCAATCAAAATGAGCACAATAGGCAAGGTTATGTAGGGAATCCGCCTAACCTAATTAATAGTAGCAATTCGTATGTTAGACCATATAGTCAAAATAGATTTAAAAATCGACGTAATGTATGGCGAAATTCCAGAAATACAGCGAACTACGTGGATAGACGTAATTGGAGATCAAGAGATGGGACTTCATATCAACATCAAAATCACGATGAAAGACATGTACAACATAATGTAGAACCTAATCATGATAGCGCAGTACAGTGCACTTTATTAGAACCGTATGCAAGTTCGAATGTAACCTGATTACCGTTAATGAAATTAGGTTAAATTCATGTTAGTTATAGATTCTTGTAAATTTTCATTTTTAAAGTTTATGTGTTAATATCAATAATGAAAACGATTCTTAAAAATACTTGAAGTGCTTAAATAGAGTTTTAGGTAGACTGGAAAATTAATTTTCTAATGATTTTTATTCTTTCTTGTTAATGTGAAGAATCATAATTCGATTTATAATTAATTAAAGGCAAAGATTATTTATATTAGACTGATTTGTGTTGAGAATTTAATTGTCAAAGATTATGTTATAAAGAAGCTCTATTCTATAAAATTAATTATTCAACGACTACCTTAAATAAGATTCTTCTTTGTTATAACATCTTAGTGCTACTATGTATACCTTTAAATGCAACATCTGACTTATTTGTTGTTTAATGCGCCCGCAAAGATTAATATTATTTGTAACCCACGTTTGTCCTTTACATTTTTTGAAATCGCACTCTCCGACGATTAATTAAATAAGCGACGATATTTTAATAAGAAGATATATTAATAATATAGTAGATAATAATGAAATAAATATAATTAATGTAATTAAAGATAAATATTGATGAAATGAAAGATTTGTTATGAATGTATTTATATATATGTATATGTATATGTGAAATGTAATGAATAGATATACAAGGTGCGATTAAAATATGATGGACATATGTAATGTATGAACATTAATGTAAACGGACCAGTGGTTCTTGAAGATAAAAGCCAAGCCTACTCATGACTTTTATATTCAGTCCCTTTGTCGAGCGACATTTTTATATAACAAAATACTTTGGTTTGTGTAATATTTACCTGTACCTTGGGCAGAAAGTACTCATACATATGCACTATACTTAGTAGAATGTTCATTTCATATTAACAAAAGAAGAATGTTTTTAATATATGTAAGTGATGATTATGGGATAGTTGTGGATATGGACATGTTTTATGGTTACCTAGTCAGTAAATTTGTGTACTTAACAGTTTTAAGAAAAGGATATTATAAGTTATATCAAATAATAAACCAGTTTAACATCGTTTATAGACGTTGTCAGTTTTATTAAAAAGGTGAGATTAATGGTATTTAAATATCGAAGCTAATATTTTTAATGTCAAAGAAATACTACCACTTCGAATTTTTATTTCAGCAAACGAACCAGGTTTACGACTATCATTTTGATAATTCGTTGTAAACGTTGGATAAGCCGAAACAAAGAGAAAAGTAGGAGAGGATGCATATCTTAATCACAACGTTGGATAAGCCGAAACAAAGAGAAAACTAGGAGAGGATGCATATCTCAATCAAAACGTTGGATAAGCGAATCCTCCAGTCCTCTCAGAGCCGTTTCTTCCTTCAGCTCCTGTCTTCGCCGATAGAGTCATCTGACTGGCCTGAGCATCATAGTGTGATTTACAACGAAGTTAAATTGGTAAATTAGCAACTTCCTATAGTTGCTAAGCAGTAGGATTACCATATTTTGAAATGTCAAAATGCTGACACAACATTTCTACTTTGCCAGCTCGTTATATAAACATTAGCCTAAATTTTGTAACAAGAATGCTAAAGTTTTTATCTTTTACTTCAAATATGACACTGTGGTCTTAAAGACACTAGCATACCAACCGGAAGTCGGCAGAAATTACCGGAAGCATGGATACGAAAGAAACGGTCAAAGAAGCCTACGTAACGTGGTACAAAAGTAATGGTCATGCCAAAATAACCAACCAATCCCTACATTGTCCATTGAGAGCTGTTACCAGTATGATGGAGAACATATTAGGAAGACAATACGTTTGAGCTTAGAAAATGTGAAAAAATCAAGGAATTTCGGAAATTGTATGGTATGCGGCCGGAATTTTTTTTATTCGTACAAAATGCGGAGGAATATCCGCATAAAATGCTGACATATAGTAACGCTACTTAGGGATAACGCGTAACGCATATATAGGGATATAAACAGGGGGTAAAAGTGAGGGGGAACGCTGGGGACGTCGTTCCGCCACTTCCAAAATATCGATGGCGTTACCCCACTTCCTAAAAATTACAATAGGCAAAGATAGCCACGGGGGACGACGTGACGTCATATGTCCTCCTATCTTTTCAGATCCACTTTTACACCTGGATATAAGTAATGATGACAGCCTTACATGTATTGAGAAGTTTCACTCGTTGTTTCCATCAGTACCTTGGCAACACTGGTTGCGTTTTTTATTACAAAGTAGTAATACTGTAGATCTACATATGCTTATATAGAGTAGTAATATATTGCAATATATAAAGTAGTAATATATGTACTTATAAAATCATATAGGGTCGTTGTAGGTTCTGTTACTAGGGTGTATATGTCAGAAAGTTGTAACGATGTTTAGCATGTTTTCAACCACATAGCCTGGAATTGAACCAAGAAACTCTCGTACCGCGTTGTCTCTAAACCACTGTCCTTTCCTCCCCTTCTCATCATAGCAGGAAAACGATCCAATACTATGATCGCAAAGAAAACAGCCAATTTACTACGCATATGCCGTACAAACATTCCATGTTCCTATTTGCGGTAACGGTTGGAGATAAACATTCAATTTAACAAGATGTACGTGTACAAGAAGATGTAATAGCTAATTAACTCAAGGTTACTTGACAAATTAAATGTCAAACAAAAATTGAGAGCATTTCCGTGTCTATTAGGGAAAATGACTACTTTCATCGTACACCATTTTTTTTTAACAAGATTTTATGACGTTTCGGTTGTGGTCACCAGAAAAATATATATTATATATAAAGGGAAAACAAGCTGTTTTCTGAGATCTGGTAATGACGAAAATATGTTGTAGTATACATATATTCAGCTTTGCTGCTTTCGAGAAAAAGCGTATTGTTTATAACGGTAATTGCAAGGAAATCACACAGAAAAAATATGTTATACTTGCAAACCATGCGTGACGTCATTCTATGATGGAAGGTATAATTTGAGGAATTATAATAATTTTGTGTATTTTCTTTTAAACATTAATATATATATATATATATATATATATATATATATATATATATATATATATATATATATATATATTCTTAAGCCGCAATAATGTATGGTGTGGAGATTCTAACAAGAAACAATACTTGTCTTCCTTTGCAACTAATTTCTTCTCTACGCAAAGTACATTAATTTCAGGGAAAAATTTTAAACTTCCAAAATATACTATACAGTATAGGAAGTACAGTATATGGTATACAGTATACGGTGTACAGTATATAAGTATAGGAAGCCTTATACGTAGAACGGCTATGTCCGTCCGTCTGTCTACAGACAATGTTCGTAGTTTGATGGAAATTTCCTTAATGTAGGTAAATTTCGTAGCTTTTAGCAAAAAAAAAGGAAGAAATTGTTTTGATAAAACATGAAAATATAGGAAAGTTTTCACGCAGGCTGATTGACCATGTTTGGCATGTTTTCAATCACATAGCCTGGAATCGAACCAAGAACCTCTCGTACCGCGTTCTGTCAACCAATGCAATGGCAATAGTTTATATGTGTGTGTGTGTTCAAAGTAGAATAATTTGTGCTCATTGCTAGCTGGGAGTATTTGTGTGTATTTTTGTTTAAAAAATGAAGGAAAAAGTAAAAAAAAGAAGCAAAAAGCAAATGAATAAAACAAATGTGTTCGACACTTTCTTTATTATAGATAAATTAGTCCTATCATATATTAACTTTAGTTATAGGAATTGGGCACAAAACAAACTAGGGAAATTTTCATAAGAAAAGAGAAAATTTTGAGTCAATTGAAGGAAATTTCCTTTAAAAAAACCAAAGAACATTGTCTACAGATGAGATACCAAAGCAAAGACGGTAAGAGATACGGAGAAGTGTTTCTTTAATCGATTCAGAGACCCAAAAACAGGTTCTATCTAGTGTTATTAAAATTCATATAATAGGTTTATAGAATAACTGTCATTATTCAAATAATTATTCGAACCATTATTCGGATAACGAATAATTATTCGAACCATTATTCGAATAATGAATATTCGAACCATTATTCAGGTAACGAATAATTATTGGAACCGTTATTCGGATAAGGAATAATTATTCGAATGTTGAAAGCGATTATTCGAATAACAAGAAAAATTATTCGAACAATTATTGAAATAATTATTCGAGTAATTTTAACAAATCCATTCCCTCCTTTAACCCTTTATTGACACTGAAAGTGTAAAAAATAGCCATTTCCGGTTTTAATTGTTGATCGCCTTTAAAAAAAAACAGGAACAGATAAATGTTTTTTCAAAAATAAATTCAACACCTCAAGAAAATATATCATTTTCACCCACGCATCTCTCTGCAGAAACCAGAAGAGACAGAAATTTACTACTAGATCCAGGTTCGTCATTGGTCTTGATTGAGCTAAAACGGTCAGATATAGTGGGAAATGGCTTTTTTAAAATATGAATTGATCGTTCCAAGAATAGCTTTGTCCCTCTATGCAAACTGAAATTACTGCATGGTTTCCGGTTTCAAAACTGATCGCCATAATGAAAAAAACGCTAATAGATAGCAAGATGCAGTTTAAAACAAAAATCAATTCAGTACCACAAGAATAGGTTTCATTTCCGACTTTATTTCTCTATTGGAACCAAAAGTGGTAGAACTAAACTATCATTTCTGGTTCTGACTTTTGAGTCCCATAGCGTAATAGGAAGCAACAGATGTTGTTCACTCCACCACACATTATATATAAAATGCTGAAACATCACTCTTATTATTTTAAAGGAGAGTTCGATATACCTAAAGTCATGTCTTTAATCCTCAGAGATTCCGAGATATGGAAATTTTAACGTAATAATTGCCACTTCTATTTCTCCATTTCTAGTCGAATTTCCAAAAATCCTTCCGTAGTGGAACCATACGTCACAAATCATATGTCCTGTCCAAATTTCAAGTTTCTAGCGTCAAGTCAAATCAAATGTCAAGTCAAATGTCAAATGTCAAGTCAAATTTCATAGTGATTTGGGCTAGACGTCAATCAATGCGTCATTCAGTCAAACTTCATAGATAGAGAGAGACATTGTGTTTTATTTGTGATACCTCCATTAAGAATCTATCTTCTTACTATAATAAGTCCAAGAATCTGATACCGTAGAGATATTAAGTGGATATATGTTAACATCTATGTAATGAATCCCTACTTATATTGGAAAAACGGTATCTCTAGTAAAGTGACAAAATTCTAAGATATTGCAAACATACATATAATCGTCTGCTTTGTTTGTCTGTAGAATAACTACAGACAAACGTTTGACGCCTTTACCTTCTAGATCTAGAGCACCCTTATGGATATATGATTAATATACATGACTTCAGAATGCGAGAGGTGGGTTTAATTCCCTATAGGTTCTCATATGGTTTGGATCCTATGTGGGTATTGGTGTCACTCAACAACAGGCGGAAGTAGCTGGCTACACTTCCCCTGTTTTACAAGGCGAGGCATTGTGGCTCAGCGGTAGAGCAGTTACTTCTGCTGCAAGGGCCCCTTGTTCGTTTCCAGATAACGTAAACTTGTGGACAGCATCATATCTGTGGTTTCTCGTCCCATTTCCTCCCACATTTTTATTCCCCTAATTCTCTCATAAATCAAATCACGTTCATTAAGTATGTGTATCCTGTAGTCTAAAGGATACAACCATGAGATGTTGGAGTGGAGTGGATTTTAGTTTAGCGTCCCTTTCAGCAGCAAGGCTATATGAGACGTGGACCTACTGATTAACGTGGAATCCGAACCACATGAGCTCCCGCCGGGAATCGAACCCGGGTCTCCCACCATGAGATGTTGCAGACTTCATTTTTCAGTTTTCTAGAAGCCTAATGAACTCTAGGTAAATACCTTTTTAGATAAATGGGCTGCCAGATGTAGATGATTTGTACTGGTATTTTCATTATATTATCTAAGTTTTTTCTTTTATTCTGAGTGATTTATAGATGTTATGAAAGTATTTCGCGTTCTTTTTATGTTCCTCTCCCCTCCTATTTTTAATTGTTTTATTGAGTCGAAGAACAAGCGGCAGTCGTCTTCTTCCTTCTGCACCAATGATTTTCGATTTCACGTGAAACAATTCCTTTATTCATTGCATGAAAAAAAAAAAAAAAAATCTTTCACGCAAAGGTTAACAACAGGAGGTTCCAAACTTAAGTGAAATGTTCATTGACACAGTGACCAGTTAACTGATTTTTACTGAACTTCTTTCATGTTTTAGTCATTTCCTGTCTTAATAATAAAGAATTTTAATTTACAAATATGCAAATCATTTGAATATTTTCCACATATGTCTTAAAATGACTCTTGTGTTGTTTTACAAAGCAATGGACATACCATCACATTAGTAAACTTTCCATTTGTCGTTTCCTGTTTCACTTTCATTTCCTATAAAAATTGAATAAATTAACCTAATTCTTTATTGGTTTGTTGTTGTTTGGGCTAACCTGACCACGAAACGTATTGAGCTTTTTTATATTTATTTTTTTAAAAATTCTTTGCTGGGGACGCCCAAATATATGGTATAGACGTATTCTTGATGTATGCTAATATTCGTAGACATTAATTATGCTTAGCTGAAATTGAAGAACAGGTTTCCGTTTACGACGTGTGTGCAGCACAAGAATTTTAGTGTACACGGTCATCCACTCAGGGGTGGTGCCAAGAATAACTGCTAATACATTTTCCCTCGAGTCCCCTTTTGAGTATATGATTAGCATATGCTATTTAAGCTCGGGAGACCCGAATTCGATTTCAAGTGGGTAGGGATGCGCACGAGATAAGATTTGAGACTGTCTCGACTCGAAAATGTGCTGTAAAAGTAATGTCTCGACTCGAAAAATATATATATTTCTATTGGAAGAGCTGTGTCTCGACTCGAATTTTGTCAGGAAAATTCTGTCTCGACTCGACTCGAACGCATCCCTACAAGTGGGATCTCATGTTGGTTGCTTCCCATAAGCTGTAGATTAGCGTTTCATATAACCTCGGTACTCAAATGGTCAGTAAATTCCAAATCAGCTAGGAGAGCTTTAACTTTCCTAGTGCTACATTCTATGAAATATTACGTGGCTCGCCAGTGGAGGTAGTGCATGGCTTAGCGAATCACCCTCAACCTTAATTTTCAATCTTTTAATTCGAAAATCATCACAATTGAATCATTTAAAAAAGTTTTGTGAATTATCGTCGGAATACTAGCGACTGTCTCTATAGGGGAGACTGGGGCTATTTGAGTCAAGGGGATATTTGGGTCAAACTTAAGTAAAGATGTCACTGCGCACTTAATATGTGCATCAGAACGCTGAATTTCCATTCATTTGTGAGTTTCGTTGGTAAAGGAAAGATTGTATGTTCGTTGATATGCTGTTTTTTTATATCAGTTGCTGTAAATATGAGACTATTCCGAGCAAGGTGGCTTGCAATACTTCGTATTTTGTTCTGATATAAAATAATGTCTATATGATATAAATACTGAATCTGTGTAAATGTATATATATTTGTAAAATTATTACCGTACGCGTAAAACAGAACGTCCGCATGTTATAACCGCCATTTTTTGTGCTCTCCTCTGTTTCTTGTGAAAATAGTACGTTTCTACGCAAACATCTGCAAAATGGGGTTATTTGAGTTGAAAAAAGAGGAGCTATTTGAACCAATGGGGGCTGTTTCAGTCAGGTGTAAACTTACATGAATATCTTTAATTTATGAATTTTAGTTTTGCATTTATGGTTCAGCCTCCTATATGATGCATATATGTAAAACAAAATACTTCATTTTCTTTTTAGATGGTACGAACATACAAATCAAAACATAAATACAGTAAGTGGAGTAATGAAGACATGAAGAAGGCCATGCAAAGAGTAACAAAAAGTTATTTGAGTTTACGTGGAACTTCGCAGCTCTGCAATTTTCCTTTGGACACTTTGCGAAGGAAAGTGCAATTCGAAAGGGTGAGACTAGCTTGGGTGATAATAATGGAAGTACAAAACCGAAAGTCATAGGACATTCCACAATACTGACAGAAGAACAGAAGGAAGTTAGTGTTGCGAATTATGATTCACACGGTAAAAAGGACTAGGCTGCACCATGGCACGATTCGTAAAGCTGTGCATTGATATGTAACAATAAATCAAATTGCGCAACCTTTGAGAAACTAGTTGGTGAAGATTGGTTTTCAAGTTTGATAAAATGACATCCGCATTTATCATTACGAAAGCCTGAGGGACTTCCAAGAGCTCGTGCTGAGGGCGTTAATAAGGAAGCAGTGAGTTCAATTTTCAATTGTTGAAATCCGTTACTTCAACGATTCGTCTCAACACAAAAACAAGTGTTTATTTCAAAGAGAATAAGTAAAACCATTGTAAGATGAATCTATACGTGTAAGTATTATGTAATATATAAGAAAATTAATAGTCTTTGTATTAATACAACGCTGAAGGAGTTTTAGCTTATCCTGAACAACCGTTCCTAAAGAATTGCTCCACTTATTTTCTTTTACTGTGAAGTTATGTTTTACAAATTATGTAGAAAATGATTTAAGAATATACATGAACACTACTGTAATTAATGTAAACAATGTTGATACAGTGAAAGACCCAAATAGCCCCGTGATTTTTACTAGTCTCGAATTCTGTCATTTTTATTTTAAATTCGTATCCTGAATTTTATAATTTAATAGGTTCTTTAATATGTTGTACTATAATAATGTACGTAGATTATGGCCTAATTATTTAAACTCTAAAGCGCGTCGTTTTTTTGGAAGTTTTGAGTTTTCCTTTCCCTTACTATACTCAAATAGCCCCGGTCTCCCCTATATACGAAAGTGTTTCGTCTCCCGCTGAACATGTGAAAGATTGGTCCTTTTAACAGAATACAAAATGTTCTCCATAAAGCTCTCGCCTTTGGCACGAGAGGTTCCAGGTTCGATTCCCGGTGGAGGCACTCGGTCGATAAAGTGTAACAGCTTTTTCAGGTCAGCCATCTTGTATGAGGTTTTCCTGGGT
The DNA here is from genome assembly GCF_964235325.1 of Thermobia domestica. Lineage (NCBI taxonomy): Eukaryota > Metazoa > Arthropoda > Insecta > Zygentoma > Lepismatidae > Thermobia > Thermobia domestica. Next base: position 241,328,886 of record NC_137457.1, on the reverse strand, counting down.
TTCCCACACTCATACCAGAGAAATGCCGGGATGGTACCTAACATAATGGTCCCAGGCCACTTCCTTCCTTCCTCAATGCTTTCTTCCTTCCCTTTCTTCGGATAATGTGATAGCCGAGGGACGTCATTCCTCATGTACATGATGGGCTAAATGGTCTTAGATGCCGATAGCCAGAAATCTAATCCCTAATCCTAATCCTAAAATGCTTCCTGATAGTGTTGTAGATCTCGACTATGTAATTTAAATTAGTGGTTCTCAATGTGGGCGTTAACACCCCCAGGGGGCGTTCTTGTTCCCAAAGAGGATACTGAAAGAAGAACGGATGTTTGCGAAACGATAGACTATTTAGGCAGTGTTTAAGATTTTATGATCTGTTATACTTAAAAAAAAAAAAAAGATCGAAAGCCATTATGCATTTTAGAAACTATCAAAAAACTTAGACTCCTTAGTAATAATAATTATTATTTTGTTATTATTAAGCCAAATTATAGAAACAAAAATTTCAATGCTGATTTTAAGAATTGAAGCTTTTACTGGTTCTTAAACTGCTTCGTGCAACTCTGATGTTCAGCCTTTTGCATGTGTGGATTGGATTAAAATGAGGGGCTCGAAAAGGTTGAGAACCACTGATTTAAATTATGAATATCTGAGGAGACATAATGGAAAAAGTGACATAATATTTTAACGATTGGTTTAATGTTTAGTTTTTTTTTTTTTTTTTTTTTTAACATAAAGCTATATGAGACGTAGATCCACAGCTTAACGTGGGATACGAACCATATTAGCTTCCTCTGCGGGACTAACCCGGATCTCCCACACTGAATAAAGAAGACGACACGTGCATAGAAACAAAGGACTTAATGGGATATCTGGATTTGCTTATCAAGATTCTTCGATATTTATCCATTGATGCTATCAAAATAGTCGTGTTGGAATAACAGTTCACGTCTAATATAGTCTTGGCATTGAAAAGGGGCTGAAAAGGATCCGAACAAACGAACTGATCTGCTTTGTGCTATGTTTTACTAATAGCTAAGAAGTGTGCTGAAAAAATAATTTATGAATACTTATCAAGTGTTACTATTGAACCGGAAAATACACCGATACAGAGATGTGTCACTTTAGTCTTATTACTGTAGTTCACATATTTAGTAAGAATGTTTAATGTTTTCTATCTTAGAATATAAAGTAAAAGGTTATGCTATGCTAATCTTTTCATATACAAAATATATTCTCCCCTTTTAAAAATTCCTTGATTTCTACCCTGTCTAGTATTTAATACCAGGAGCATAAAATAAATAATAATAGTAAGAAAAGTCCTTATTATAAAAAGGAAAGATTTCAATATGTGAGTAACCCTAATTCCTAATAGTTAACAGTCGTCGCTTCGCTACGTTCACTGCCTATCTGCCTTCATTTAAAAACGAAGAGAGCTGATACTGAAGATGAATTTGCTTTCGGTTTACTGAAAATGAAGGACCGTATTACGTGTAAATAAAGTTATAATTACTTATATATAAAATCCATGTCAAACACAATATAATTTATTAAACCAACAACGTGAATATAGTATATAAACCAAAGATTATTTACCTATAAAAGTATATAAACTATAGACAATGCCTGAGCTGCAGGAAGCTACCAATAATGACAGAATACATAAGATGATAATGGTGATGATGATATAATATATGATATAAATTGTCTGACTTTCTTTTTATCAATTTGGCAAATATAATTTTCTGTTCACTAGAAAGACTGGCCGCTGGTACATGTTTTTCCCCCTCTCCCACTAGCAGCATGAAGTGTCCCTACATTTTGCTTTGGAAGGGTGGCAACCCAACCCTACCGTATGTAGGAAAAATCTTAATCACTGCCACCAAGTATCCTCTAGGGGTAAAAAAGGTTTCATTTTGCCACTTAGTGTTATTTTCCTTAGCAAAAATTGAGACCCCCCCAAGGCCCGTAGGCAGCCCAAAAATAGGGGGGCCGGTAGAAGTTAGGGGGGCGATTCAACCATATTATAGTTCGTCAACCATATTATGGTTCATTTGCAAACCTACCGTGAAAATTTTAGGTAGGCCAGTAAAAGTTTAGGGGGGGCCAGCCCTCTAGACCACCGTGAATACGGGCCTGCTCCCCCGAATGTAGTTGTTTTTCACAGGCGTGTCATGGGTTGACGTGACCATAAGTCATGGTCTAACAATACACGTTGTATAATGTAAAGTGTAAACGTCGTCGAGTTTTTGAAAGTCGTCGCCAATACTGCCCATAACAAATTAAGTAAGTTCTTCTATGTGTTGTATCTTGAATACAAGCAGAAAACTAAAAATGAGAAGCAAAACAATAGGCAATGTTTATACTGTAATTGGCACTCAAGACAATATAAGTTGTCGTCTGTATACGGAAGTTATGTAAACATTTAATTTTCTTATGACGTTATTTTTAAAGAAAACTCCACAGTACACGTGATACGTAATTGAGTTTTGAATGTGAGTAGGTTCTTGGCTTCTTTGATTGTCTCTTTGGCACGATGTATCGAGTGATTCAAACACTTTCACATTACATAGTACGTTTATTATAAAAAAAAGGAAGAAGGATACTGAACTTCCACAATAACATGTTATTAGAGTAATAACACGTTTACGACACTTGTGATATTCAATCTTTTTTTTTCTTCTTCGAAAGGATAGTAGTATTGTTGACAATCCTATTGTTGTGTGGAGAGCTCATGACCAAAAAGGATTTCTCTTTCGTTTCATTGCAGGGTTTTCCATAGATGGTTGGAGGTCAGTCATAAATTGGAGAAACGGAGGGAATTTTGTTTGCTTCTCAAGGCGAGCAACGAATAGCATCCGCTGAAGGATTTTGTTCTCTATGTAAGTATTATCAACTAAATTTTTCAGTCTTATATAAAGGTTATTTTGGAAGATTCCCAAATAAAGAAGTCAAAAGAAACCATTTCAATATATTTGTCACTTCATGTGTAAATATATTATATTTATAAAGTAGGAAACCAAATGTTGATGTATGAATGATGTCATACGAAGGCTGGATTACGTCAAAGATGCGTTGCTTAACAGTTCACACAGTGCATTTGGTTTATTTTTGCAATGAACTTTGGAGGACCTTTCCTCTTTTATGTGCTTGTGACAAGCTTAACGTTTATTTTTGTAATTTAAGCAACATTCATCTGAATGCGTTTCGAAAATTGTTACCGTAACTTGGGAAACAAGTCCATAAGAAACAAATAGAATATCTATCACAAACTATGGCCATGATGTTCATCGATGTTTCCGTAACAAACTTAACCTTCACAGGATCAAACGTAAGCGCATTTATTTCACTGTCGATCAGAAAGGGGGTGCTTAAGAATGCTCACTAAAAGTACCTACCAAAAACGATGTTTTAAATAGGATTTGAGGATTTAGGAGTTAGATTTTTGGGTTTTCGGCATCTACGGCCATGCTAATCTGTCACATATGAAGGATGACGTCCCTCGGCGATTACACTTTCCGAAGAAAGGGAAGGAAGAAAGGATGGAGGCGGCCTAGACCTATATTTTAGGTACCATCCCGGCATTCGCCTGGTGTTAATAAGGAAAATCTTAGGATAGTTGGCCTAGAAAAGCTTTTTTTCGACCGAGTATTCCTACCGGGAATCGAACCCGAGATCACTTGCACTAAAGATGAGAGCGTTACCGATGTTTTTAACAGCATGAAATTTATTCCAACTAAGAAATACACATGTTCCTATCATATCTTACACGTAGGGTGTTTGTTACTGTAAGGATTATTACGTCACTTTAGCAGATAGCAGTATGTGTATCAATGTTAGGAAAACACAAACAACAATAGATATAGTCAGGGGCGTCTGCAGGATTTTTTTTTCAAGGAGAAGCAAAATATTGATTCCAAGGGGGGAGAAGGAAAAGCCGATACATAAGTACAATCACAAATACACACACACACTGATTCACGCGTGCACATAAATTCATCATATACAACACAATTATTTACTCACATGTCCTTGCAGGCATGCACCTAAACATTTTTGTTGCGAGGGGTCGTGGATCCATTAATACAAGCCACTACATCTATATTGTTTTTATAAGAGAAAGAGTACGGATAAAGTGTAAAAGATCAAATGCTCATTTCCCTGTTAAGCAAGTATAGTTTTATTGAGAAAGTGTACAAATGATGTTTAGTTAGGAAGTTTATTTTTTTTGGGGGGGGGTCCGGACCCGGTAGATGTCGTGGGTGCATCCCTGTATCCTTATTAGCTATAATAAATTAACTAGTACTATAGTATTTAATATAAATATATTAAGTATTATAGTATCAGAGAAAATTAGTATGTTTTGACCTGTATTTCCAAGAACTACAGGGAGGGCAACGGTTCCCCTTGCACTCCACTGCGGGCTGCCAATGACACTCCAGTAGTTAACAGTGTATTTTTACATATATATAATATATAAACAAATAAACAGTATGTTCCAGTGTAATAAAAACTTATATTATTATTGGAAAATCTTTTAGCGCCATAAAAATGTATTTTCATCTATTTTTTCGAAAAGTACTCATGAGAATTTGCCCCCAAGTTTGTTATTTTGTTCAGATCGACGTCGTCTACTGAATGATACATGTCCTATCTGTGAACATTCCCTCTCCTCCCTGTTATTCGCTAATAAGATTGTAGAATTTTAATTGTTTATCTGATTTATTTTTCAGAGAACATTACACTTTTGTTGTGTATTTTCAAGTATAAATTACGTATAGTAATAAATAAACAGATGTTTTGTTGTAAAAGTAAGATACGAGTAATCAATTTGCAAAATTGTACTGTACTATAGCAAACTCTGCAAAATTGTATCACACTTACACTCAGTGGCGTATTTAGGATTCTGTTTCGGGGGTGACTATGCACAACACGTGAATAAGCACATATTTTTTCTTTTCACCCTCTAAAACCCAAACACACAAGGGCGTCATTGGGGTAGAAGAGGGGCAATTGCCTACCTGAGTTTGACTGGCTCAAAAGTAGGTATACACCACTGCGTTGATCAAGTATAACATTCTAGTTTATGGATTTATTTGCTTCGGCTGTTCCGGGCTTAAGTTATAAGTAAAAAGACGTTAAGAATAAATAATAAAGAAACTGGTCTACCTGTTTGATAATAAGAAATGATATAAAATACGGGACGGGACTATATACCTACTTTTGGGCCATCCTGTATATTTTAATAGATTGTCTACTAATATACTAGTTAAAACGTGATATTCGTATGTCGGTGGAGGATCTTACCTCCCATTCTGTAGGCAAATTTGAAATGACGCTCCTGCAAACACATTGAATATTTGTAATCCCATTTCATCTTAACTGATTTCATTTTAGAAAAATGGAAATATTCATTTTTATCTGTATACGTTTTTACCTGAAAGAAAAATTTTGAGACAAATTCAAACTGAAATATACTGGTTGCAGTTTTAGTAACATAAATTCAGACTGGTGAATCTTATGTGATGTGATACACACAAAAATTTAGCAGGAAATTTAATCTTTTATTATATTCATAGTAGAAAAAAGAAGAATCTCCTTGGCCCTACTAATTTCCCGGGCTACTTATTCCTCTTCTTTTGATTTTCTTTAACTCAAACGTATACCTTTCTTTACAACTAAACGATGTAAATATTTCTTTACTAGAATAATTAAAGTCCCGTTGTGTTGATATCCGTGCAAGTTGGTGTAGAACTCCAGCTCCACTTATCAGCTCCTCTTAGTTTTAGTGTGACTGACAACGGCTGACTTGAATCACAACGGTGGAAAGTACGATAGTAGAAACGAAGAAAAAGAAATAAAAGAGTAGAATGGACGAAAGAAAGGAAAAAAAGAACGCAGTATTATTTTTTTCCTACATGGAATGAAATTTGACAAATACAGTATTATTCCTGAACAAAGATCATAAGAAAATTTAAGGTAAATGAAATTCTTAAAAATGGTAAGAAGCATTATTGTTACTTGCGAAAAATTAACAAATTTATTTCGGAGGGGGGGGGGGAGAATTGCATGAGCCCGATAGAACCCTAAATACGCCACTGCTTACACTATTAATATAATATTTTTTTGATTGTTTATCAATAGTTAGAAAAAATAGTAGTGAGAAAATATTTCCTAGAATTCAAGATAAATAACTGGACCAAGTCATGGATTATTGGAGGGGAGGTTACATTGTATTCACAACTTGATTTTTATTATTAACTTTAAAAAAAAACGTATGTCTTACGAAAGTAAATTGTCTGGAGTAGCACGTCATACATAAATTTAAGAAAGAAAAAAAAGACAGATTTCAAAAAATGTTCAGTTTATTCCCCACCTTGTCTTTAGTCCTTGCGTTAGTAAGTAGTTCGTTTGTTGATTTTAGTTTTATTAATTTTATGATTATGTTGGAAAAATGAAAAATGAAAAAAAAAAAAAAAAAAAAAAAAGACGGAAGCTGTAACAGGTGTGCTAGCAGAAGTCAAGAGAGAAAGTACGTAGAGCAGGTGGCTAGTTTTCGGTTGGAAGTAGCATTATTTGTGAAAGCAAGGAAGACAATGGCTAATGAATGAATCCTTTAATTTGATATTCATTGTTGTCATGTTATAAGTATTCTGCTTACAGAAGGTTGTTCGGTTTATATTCGATCAATTTTAAAACATATTTGCAGTATTATATGTAAAGCTGTGCTGCTACCACCGGTTGCGTTCTATCTTACTCGTGCCGTTTTTAACGCGTTATCAACGAGACGGCAGTTGAAATCGGAAGTTCATTTTTAAATTCGAGGCGAGGCTAGAAAGACGAAAACTCTTGTTTCACTTTCGAGACAAGATGAGACGAAAACGAGTGGGCAAATACAAGTTCACCCAAGGTTTAGGTGTCAATCATTAGTTTAGTGCTATTGATTCATAGTGCGAAGCACTATTAACTGATTCTTCCAACAAATCATTTATCAACACTTAAGAATACGCAAGTCATTAAATCCCTACTCAATATACTACGCAACAATACACTATAGTTTAAATATTGTTATATCACACCTGTCGAGATCTGTCGTGGACCTCACTTGGCGTATAAGAATTTCGATAACTTCTAGATGCAATTAAGAAATAAAAAAAATCAGGACATACATTACAAAACGAGACAAAACGAGAAAAGTTCTCGATAATCAAGACTAAACGAGAACGATTTCCAGAATCGAGACTGGATCAGAATTCTACAAAAATTTACGAGACGAGACGAGAAAACCTTATTTATTGTTTCGTCTCCTCTCATGGGCAAATATTACCGAGCTCCCTCATGGTTAGTTAAGCAGTTAGCAGACGCATTCTTTGGCGTGGGAGACCGGAGAGTCAATTTCCAGTGCGAGTTCAAATGGTTTAGATCCCACGTCAATGTTAAAAATTAGATCACAGCTCATATAGTCACGCTGCTGTAAGAAAGCGCTCCGTTTTGTTTTGAAATCTACAGCACTGGTTCTCAACCATTTTTGACCGATGACATGCTTTACTAAACGTATAATACATCGCGACTTAAATATTTATTAGCACTGATATTAGATTATTGGTACCTCAGTGTGGGCTGAAATGTTGACTAGTACAGTATGTCTCGATTTCAACTAATTATTAGTAAATTCTGCATGATTTTTAAATTCTTAAATTTCGCGACAAACTTATGGGACTACGTTACACAGCAGTGTAGGTTAAGAACGACTGATCTACACATTGATCTTGTCTTTTACAACACTCATGAATATAATTTTGTTCAGCTCGATAAGATCTGTGTATGTGTCGTCACCGAATAGTTCTAATTTCAGTTTTATTCTAATAATATTGCCGAACTTAAATTTCTTATTTACTAAATTAAAGTTGGTAGATAAATATTATAATTGTATGTTACAAGATTGATATTTTGCAAAGTAAGGGACGGTTCAGTAGCCTTCAAGAAACAATCATGAAAATCGAAAAATGAATATATATATATATATATATATATATATATATATATATATATATATATATATATATATATATATATATATATATATATATATATATATATAGTGGCGGATCCAGGAATTGATCAAGGGAGGGGCTAAACTATAGTTTGCCACTTTATCCAGTGTAAAGCAGGATTGAAGCCCATCTTACCTAGTGTATACCTGAGCGTTAAGGGTGGCTATATCCCCTAGCCCCATAACCCCCTTGGATCCGTGCCTATATATTGGATCCGTGCCCTCCGGGGCCTCCTTCAGCCGCTATGGGCAATCAAAATTTCACAATGTGGCAACGTCGCAGTTTAATTTGGAACCATTAGCATTACTCTACGAATTCTACAAAGCAGTTGAATCGGTTGCTACACTAATAAATGATGCTAGTATCAATCAATATCAACTTTACTTGCCATCTGAAAAGAATCGATATAATTATTTGATAGATTGGTACAATTAATCTATGGTTCTTTATTTGCGACGTTGCCACATAGTGCAATTTTTCTCTCCAGACGATGACTCGAAAGGTATACAAATATATCTCTTTTTTTTGTTTTATTTTGTCTTGTAGAATAATGCTCTGTGGTCCGTGGGCGCCATTTTTAGAACACCACTCGATATATATATATATATATATATATATATATATATATATATATATATATATATATATATATATATATAGGGTCGGATCCAGGGATCCAGGATTGTCTGAGGGGGATGCACCAATAACTACCAAAATAACCAATCATACTGAAACTTTTCAGTGACATGTGACAATATTCTTTACACCTGACAACGCTGATACATAGAACGGACGGTAGGGCAGTATTTTAAAGAGGGTCACAAGTGTTATGCAGAAAAAAAAAGTTATCTCGTCCTGGTTTCTATTTTCTTCTCTACTTGACAAATGCTACATTGTTTAGCTTGGTCAATCCTTTTCCTTCAACCTTTTGAAAATCGACTTAAACTATTGCTTTTACAAAGCTCTGCTTTCTTTTAAGCCCCAAAGGGAAACATGATGGCAGAAAGTTTCGGAAAGTGTGGCTATTTAAACTGCTAGCTTCTCATTTTAGATAGTGTATATTTATTTACAACGAGGGGGGTACACGTGCACCGGTGCACCCACATAAATCCAGCCCTGTATATATATCCTGTACGACCTAATCCTGTACGAAGCCCATTTTCGATTTTTGACTCGAGTTGGGTGGTGGTCGGATTTTGGGACGGTGAACATGTATGCAAGTTTTTCGTAGTTTGCAATAACACCTGGCATGTATGCAACCCCCATAATAGCGTGGTTGTGCTGGCTTACATAACAGTAAAGGATAAATATCGGGGAAGTAAGTATTTTACTTTTCTTTTAATCGATGTTGTAAATTTAGAGCCGCCAACAGCGGAGGTTTACAACTAGTTCTAAATAAAGCAAGTAGCAGTGTCACAGTGTACACCACATAAAGGAGTTCGGTTCGTGACAGTGTTCACAACATGGAAATTGAAATTTGAAGTTTTTTTAATTCCCTCTCATTCTTCATTCCTCACTCAAAATCTTTAGTAAAATGAACAAATATTTGAAAATAGAAAATACTTATTTTCTCTTTAGATTTGTCGAGTAGAAAGCCATGTAGTTTTATTTTCTATAGCATTGTATTCCAGGGACAGATTAACATTTCACAATCTGAGTATTGTACCAATCCACTAATTTCAACAGCACTGCGGGTAGCCTATGAACCAATGATGATATCCGTAATTATTTCCCTAAGAATACACGAGGATTGATTTTTCATTGTGTATACCTTCGGATCAACTTCACGAATCACTTACATCAACGAACTCGACTCTCAACTTTTGATGACCCTGTACATCGTGGGAGAAACTAATAGTGATCCGCCGTCTGTCAGACGGACACACGGACAGACACAATAAACATTGAGAAGTTTTTTTTTTTTTTTTTTTTTTTTAGAAAACCAAACACCTTAAAAATAAAACAAGAATTTTAGTAAAACTAAAAATGGATCAAAAGATTGCGATCTTGACCAATAATTAGTTTGTGAATTAGGGAACAGAAAGCTTTGGAACGGCCCCTACATTGAGTTTTCGTACTTTCTACGAAATAAGCAGATCATACGAGTTAACTGATAGTTTGGATTTGGCTCAGATATAAGGCCTACAAGAAAATTTCTGATTGAAATAATTATATTGGATGTTTTGATCAAAAAAAAAGAAGAAGAAGAAGAAGAAGAAAAGAAAAAAGAACTTCCCCATATGAAACAATGAGATTAAAAACCAAGATGACATAGATGTTCAAAGACTAGCACATATGCCTTTAATGTTCGTGGTCCCTGATTCGATTTCCGGTTAAAGAACATTGAACGCATTACCGTGGTTTGGATTTTTCCTTAAAAATGTAGGTTCACGTCACACGTAGCCGTGGTGGTAAAAAGAAATGCTATACTTCAACAAACAAACGAACAACGTGAAAATTCACTATTAAGTGTTTAATCCATTAGTAGTTTGGTTCGAAACGAGACGAGAGGAGAAATTTTTTCGACTCTCCTGGTCAAAACTAATTCACCCAAGTCCTAAATCTCAGACACCCTTTTATTAGTGTTGCATGATTTATAGTACGTATATAAACTGTAAATAGATAAATTGTCTGTACGAATACAGTGAAGAATATTTATCATGTATACTCCAATAATAAGTTTGGTTTAAAGAGCCTGGAATCGATTCTCTTATGGCAGGGAAACCGTGTTAGAAGTGGAGTTATTGGACACGGGTGGTGATATTGGAATGGTCCTCGGGCCTAGACACGGTCTCTTGCTTCCTATTGTACTCTGGCAATCCAATCCTTTTTTAATGCCACTAATTTGTCCAGAAACTCCACGTTTAATAGGCAAATAGAAGGGGCCCGAGCTCAACATTTATAGACCCATTTCTGTGGCCTCGGGTCCCAGGTTCCATTTCTAATTTCAGCGATGTGCTAAGGGGGTCTAGACCTTTCCAACGCCGCCGTCCATGTCCAAGAACTCCATATTTAATATATGAATAGAAGGGACTTACTCCCAAAACTTTAGGACACTTTTTCAGGGACCTGGGAATCCAAGCCTGATTTCTGACATCACCGACTTTTCTCAGGAGACCCTGATTTTCCAACACCACTACCCACGTCCAATAACTCCATGCTCCATTGTAATATCACACTCTTCATGGATCTCTGGTGATGCGGAAGGATTCTAATTTCTAGATAATATTAAGAAAAAAAATCAGGTCAAAAATTCTGTACATAAATTTAGGAAATGCGACAAGAAAAAAATACAATCGAGACAAGAAAAACTTTTCGATAATCGAGATAAGACGAGAAAGAATTTTTCGAGAATCAATGTGAGACTATACGAGAAAACCTTATTTCTAGTCTTATTTCGTAACTCTGATCATTAGTATCTGAACATTTATATAGATGGCACAAATAAACTATGTGGCAACTAACACTATTTCGAAAATGAAATGAAATCTTTTTAAGTTCTACATCCCACGGTTATGTCGGACAGGCTAAAGGAGGCGGTGATAATGAGAAATGAATGAAAAAGGTGGAATGAAGAAAGTGGGAGGAAACGGGAGAACCCAGAGGAAACACTCACCCACGATGTTTGTCCATCACAAATTCCACTTGGTGCGAGGTGGGGTAGAACCAGGGACCCCATGCACCAGAGGTGAACACTTTACCACCGAGCCACCACAGCCCCGTTTTATTGTACGTTGTGTGAAAACTTGCTAAGCTCAATTTTGTTTAAATTTGAATATAAGTCTAGTGAATGTCGTGCGTGTACATGAAAATGCGCTTGCGTGTGTGTGTATGTTGTTGAGTAACAGTGGGAGAGGTAAGAGATGAGAAAGCTCGTCTTGTAAGGAGTAAAAATTACTGGAGCGAAACACTCTTTAGCCCAGAAACTTTCTGTGGTCTTGTGGTTGGAAATCTGCAACCCATCCACCGTCAGTCATCATCATTGTCTACAGCCGTTTACTATGGCCTCGAAACTTCTTTCACTACTATTTTTACTGTTTTCTTTTCTTCTCATAAAATGGAATATATTTTTTTAAAAAATCATTCGTAAATAATATCAAGAGAAACCGTGAAAAATACCAGACGAACAAACGTAATGTGAATCTTTTGTGTTTTTGTTTTCTGTAGTATGCAGAGAATGAGTTGGCTAGTTTTGTTTTTGTTTATAAAATTGATGTGTACAAAAGCCTAACGTCCTAAACCATTAATTTTCCCCTACAATTTAGTACCTTTATTATTACTACTTTTAAAGGTTACATTTAAATTATGAACGTTGCGGTTTAAATTTGAAAGTTTTAACTTACTCAGATAACACCATTTTTTATACATACAACCATCTTTCTTTGCTATTTTCACACTTCGAAGGAAAATTGACGACAGATACGAACAGTTCTTCCAAACTTCCACGAAATATGATTATCTTGGTGAGGTGGATAGTATACGTGATTTATGTGTGCGCGATCCCGAATTCGAATCCTGTTGCGGGTACAAATCTGAGTAAAAGTTCGAATTTCCCGTCTCATATACCTTCGGTGTGTGAGTTTTGATATAGTATTGCATAAAGGGAAATTGTGCTTTAAGAATATACTAACTCTTCATGCACAACTTGATAATTTCCTTATTTGGCTACAAGAGACTGATCTTAAAGCTGAAGAGCCCCGCACGGTAGCGTGATTGTGCGTTCTTAGAGAAAAGGCGCGTCAACGACGGTGTTTATGCACATAAAAGAACAGCTATACGAAAAACATGCACCAATCTATGTTAGATAGCCACTACACACTAGCTTTGGATTACAATTACATAGTAGTGAATCACGGTTTTTAACACTGTTCCTATGTTCATAGACAGCGACGACGCTTGGGATCACGGGGTGCGAGTGGCCTCCGGTTATTACATATGCTCCTAGACTGCTCCTCAGACACGTAATGTGGGTCAAATAATATATAACTTATTTTCAATATATAAAAAAAAAAAAAATCTCCCAAAATGTCTACCCTTCCGCTTTCCCCCCTTAAGAAGTTAAAGCTGGCGTCGTCAGTGTTCATACATAGATGACTTATAGATAGATGGCCCCGTATTTTTAAACTGCATCTTTATATGTAACGGACATTAATTCTGGTTTTAAATCTACGTATGTAATGGACGTTAATTTTGGTTCTTAATGTTTATCTGTTTTTATGTTAATACGCACGTGCTTGTGCAATAAAAGGCGTGAGAGTGCATGTATAGCTTACATGCAAATATAGAGTAATTTTTCATATTGTACAGTCATTCGGTTAACACACGTGACTACCTTTGTTGTGTGCATTCACGGGGTTTTATTTTATTTTTTAAAAAGATACCTGCTATTTCTGTTTCTAAGAAATATTACTTTTTAAGTTTTTGCTTTAAGTACTGCCGAATGCAAACTAAGACAAAACGAGCAAAATATCTGAAAGTGAGAGGCGTCGTTTTGTTATATACGCCTGAAGCGTGGTGCTCGTATTGTACACTTATTTGCATGAAGAAAGAAAGAAAAAAATGTAGATCATTATTGCTGGCACGCGATGGTATTAAACGGTGTTTGTTCTTGGAAAATCTCAACAACTATGGAGAACATTACACAACGCGGCTCATATGACTGGTTTAAGATAAAGGAATTCAAATTTGCAGCAGGAATGTAAAAAGGTGATTGGTTATGTGTGTTCGCATTTTAAGCATAACTCATTCTTCGCAGAAACAAAACCATACTAACAAGGGAACATCTTATATTGATAGTAGCACTGCCCAATCAAACAGTGCACAATCGATAGAGGAGTGAAGAAAAGTGAGAAATCCAAAGTTTTACTGCCCGACTCGCAGAAACACAGGAGATACAGAGGAAAGAAGGATCTAGAATCATGTGAAGATAATGCAAAATATACACTGACACAAAAAGAACTTCAAAATGATTAAAGTAATCAAAATGACGTTTACACAACAGTGTAGTAAGCAAACATTGTACCCACAGACATGCTCAATACATAATTTGTAATACAGTGTTGCCAACTAAGCACAGAATGAAATTTTGTTAAATGGCACCGAACATAAATTATAACATCTAGCAAATCTAATTATGAATAGAACCATACCTGTGAATTCGTGATGTACAGCGTGGCCAGCGTTTGAAGATAGGCCCATATATTAATTCCTACATCAATCTCGGATGTAGAAGAATACATACAATACACGATTCGAACTAGTTGAAAAACCAAAATATGAGACCACAAACAAGAATATAATTACTGAAGTACATAAATAACGGACGAAGCACAGTGTCGAAGCATTTTTGCCAAAGGAAAATATCAGAATAGTACCAAAACACAGCATATAAGCTGAAATGATCCACGCCCTTGAATTACAAAGTGGTCCGCAGGCTCGTTGTTGATGCACATGTACAATTTCCTATCCTCAAACGTTGGCAACACTGTTTATAAGACTTCACAGGTATGATTCTATTCATAATTAGATTTCCTAGATGTTAAATTGTGTTCCGTGCCATTTAGCAAAACTTCATTTTGTGCTCAGTTGGCAACACTGCATTACATTTGATGTTATTGAGTATGTCTGTGGGTACAATGTTTGCTTACTATACTGTTTTGCAAATGTCATTTTGATTACTTTAATCATTTTGAAGTTCTTACTATGTCAGTGTATCTTTTGTATTGCTATTTTCACAGCATTCTAGATCTTTCTGCTTTCCTCTGTATCTCCTGTGTTTCTGGAAGTCGGCCCGTAGAACTTCGAATTTCTCACTTTTCTTCACTCCTCTATCGATTGCGCATTATTTGATTGGGAAATGCTACTATCAATATAAGATGTTCCCTTGTAACATACAAAACACAAACGTAAATTAGTTAAAATTGAATATCTAGTGAAGGCTGATGACAGTCGCTGTATGTGATGTGGTTATGTGCCAGTGGTATTCAACCTGAGGTACGCGATGACTTCTTAGGAGTTTATATAAAATTTAAAATAAGTCAGAATCAGCCACAAATCGAGGTTCAGACGTTTCATTAATAGGTCAGAAACATTTGAATTCATAATATAATTTTTATTCCATAGCCATACTAACTATAACATAGGAGCATTAAATTTATAGCATGATTCTTCTGTTTATGGTCAAACTGGGTTATTTAAGTAATCTACATTAATATACAACGTAATACGCGTCTGTCTGTCATCAGATTTTCGCAAAGAAAGGAGTCAATAGTCACCAAATTTGGTAGACAGATAGGTCTTTACCAGATCTAATAGCATATACGAAACCATTTTTTCGATTTTCGACTCGAGGGGCATGAGGGGGTCAAGATTTATATGAAAAGTTATATAGTGAAACCATAGTACTTGCGAGGTAGACAACCCAATCGTCTTTTCTGTCGACCAGGTTGCATACCTTACAGATCTTACAATTCTTTTGCATTACCATAGTTCTTCCCGCCAAAAGAACATACACTTCTGCTAGTGGATAATAAGTCTCATAATTTATTTTTGAGTTATCGATAATTTGAGATAAGGAGACGTTAATCTAGGGGTGCGCTCTTGGCTAGGTGGTGCATATAAGTGGATTTAGGGTTGCCAGACGTCCTGGTTTTCGATAAAAGAACTAACAATCCCGAAAAAGGCTTTCGGGACGCCTGTTTGTCCCGGTTTTCCTTCTTCAGATTAAAAATAAAAATGCAAGAAAGTACGTCTCACTTAAAAATGGAAGGTTTTCGGAAGATTTGTGTAGCCAATTAAGTTTACCGAACAAACAGCAGGGAGTTTGAAATCACATCCAATCTTTCGTCATATGAGTAGTTTAGCTTCCAGAGGGACGGGAAAAAAGGATTTTAAAAATATTTAAGAGAGAGCATATGTTATATATTTAATAAATAATTTCTTGAGCATTACTTTTAATGGAAAAGATCGTATTTTCTCCTGTGACGGGCTTTAACTACTAGTTATTTTATACTTCAATCGGCAGTGCAGAGCTGCATCATTAACCAACAACTTTAATCAACAATGACGATACTGCTCTCAGTCGCTGCATTTTAACCGCATTTAAACTATTTCGTTCTGTCTGCCATCTTCTGTGGCACAATTTCTTCTGAGAACTGAGTTGTCTTTAATATATTTTCCTATGTGTGGATAAATATTGCTAAAGATGCTGTGCACGCATTCAATAAATTTGGGTTTATATTTTTTTCTTTATCTGATAAAATTTTCAGTAATTTTCACGCTAAAATTACGTAACAACTTACTCTGGGACAAGAAATGACTGTTAAACACATAAAAGTATGTGTCTTATTTAATTTTGATATTGGATTTTGTTTTCTGCCAAACTTTTGCAGATCCTGCGTACGTCTTTCAAGAGATTTAGTTTTTATCGTTCTGAATTTAGCATATATGTTTTTTTCTTACTAAATGTTAAATTTGTATTTCTTTTAGGGTAGTGTTTCTAACTCAGATGATGAGGTAACAAAGAAAAAAATCTCTTAAATCATAAATGGGAAGGTGTGTCATAATTGGCGCAGTATTTAGGACCTGTCAAACACAGCAAATCTGAATTCGGAATAACGGACGCCAAGCAGCTCTTCTTACATTACCTTTTCACATTCTTTATACATCCCCTGTATGGCTTCATTTGTGTTAACTATGTATAGAGTGAACTGGAAAATTGTGAGTAGTAACCGGGAAAAGACAGGTAATTAATTGACTCCGATCAAATGAGTAGGTAACCTGACCTTATATATAATCTAAGGTTGGTGTCCCGGTTTTTCGTTTACAAAATCTGGCAACCCTAAGTGGACTTAACTTTTAGTATTAATTTTTCGGAATGTGCTAAAACGTTGAAAACATTTGAGTTAAAATATTAGACTGCTCCGTTAGAAACATCTATTCGTATATCCAGAAGAGGAAATCATTACCGATTATGTCACGTTTACTACATGCTCTGTTACTGGAGTTAGGCCCATATTTATGTATTTTATGCTTCTGCACACAAAAGACAATTTTTCGTCCCTCCTCTTCTACCACTTATTTGTTCGTGTTCGGTTATTCGTAAGCCAAAGCAACACCGAAAAATTGACAAACGATAAAACATTAAAATGTGTCTCTGGGATACAAAAAAAGAAGACAAAATCACTAAATACTGATTTATAGAAAATACGATAAGCTTCCAAGTATATAAACAATTGGCTTGGGTTTTGAATCAAAATTTGAAAGTGTGTGTTTGTGGAAGGGGAGGATACAACTTCACACACGTTTCAGGTATTATTAAGCAGTTCAGCAATGCCTAGACACTCTCATTTTCCTCATACCTTACTCTAAGTCTCGCACGTGAAAATTTTGGTGCCCTGGACCCAGGTTCTTGTAACCTGTACGCAAGTATGGGCCTAGCTGAGCCGTCAAGTGAATTCTACCAAGAAGAAATGCGAGAGTATAAAGTGGTTTGTTCAATATACAGGATGTCCGATAAGTTTCTGTTGGTGTAACGAAGTGCTTCATAAACAAACTCTAGCCTTGTTTAGAGCAGACATTAGTCTATGTACTTTTTCTAGTTTAGTTTTATATTTGTCTGATGAAACTGTTAAAAATAATAGTTTTGGTAAAATTTAAGTGCGCATCCACGTGTGTTGTCCACCGAGTCTGAACCTCAAAAAAAAAAAAAAAAAAAAAAAAAGTAAAGACAGGCATTTGTACATTTCCAAAACATACCTATCCTTGTTTAACACACAAATTATTGATATGACTTAAAAATTTGATTTTAGACCATCCGTACTCTTTTCATATACATAATCTAATTCGAGTATTTTTTTGAGAATATAATGGAAGTAGTTAGCAATTACTTATCGTCTTTTCGGGTGCAGAATAAAACAGCTTCAATACTACATAAATGTATTGGACCAGAAAAAAAAGTTGGACCCTTCCTAACAATAATTTCTGAGTGCGCGCCTGAATTAATTGTTTATATTATAGTGTTATTTTATATTAAGGAATTATATAAGCCGAAGACACTTGTTTAGTGTCTTTATATATCATTTGGATATTATCCATTCTGCATAAGTGGGAGTTTTCCATCGCTGAAGAACATAATGTTACATAAAATTACAGGATGTTTCAAAACAACACCGATAACGTTTTGGAGGTGATTCCTGACACCGAGATAAGACAAAATGTATAGACCAACCTGGGTGCACAAATGCTTCCTTTCGGAGTTATATGCTGCCAAAAACATGAAAAAATGAACTTTAAAGGTCCATAGCTCCAAAACTATAGGACCTACCGTAGTCAGGTCAAGACTTCTCTTAGGAACTAATATGTGCCCTATCAAAAAAAAAAAAAAGTTTCAGAATCCTAAGGTATTCACGCAACAATTTTTGTACAGGAAGTTTGACTACGGACATATAATTTGAAGTACTCACCAACTCCCTACGGACATATAATTTGAAGTACTCACCAACTCCCTCTATAAAAATTGTTGTGGAAATACCGCGGAATTCTAAAACATGGATTTTTGGACAGGGCACATAGAAAAAAAAATACTAGTTCCTAAGTGACGTCTTGACCCGACTACGGTAGGTCCCATAGTTTTGGAGCTGTGGACCTTTTAATTTTATTTTTTCATGTTTTCGGCAGCCTATAACTCCGAGAGGAAGCATTTGTGCAGGTTGGTCTATACATTTTGTCTTATCTCGGTGTCAGGAATCACCTCCCAAACGTTGTCGGTGTTGTTTTGAAACAGCCTGTATTTTTCATAAACAGATATTTCTTTTCCTTTGTATAAAAACTTATGGGACACTCTCTAGTTTGATTTCATAGTTGAATTCTAGTTAGTTCCTTGAAATCTATTACAAGCAGATACTACATTCTGGTGTGATAAGAAAAGGATACTCGACCACTCTGTTGTGTTCGCTGCCTGCTTGCCTTTATTTGAAAATGGGTAGTGATTATGGTAAAGATGAACATACTTCGCTATTTATTATTAAAAATCCTGTAATAAATGTAGATAAGGTTGTAATTGTTTACGTAAAAGCCACAACCATAAGTATTTTCCATGTCAAACACAATGCAATTTAGTAACTTAGTGGCATGAACACAGTTTGTAATCTGCAGATACTTTATACTGTTTACCTTTAGGGCAGTGTAATATTTATACAAGCTTTACCGCTAAAGCATATGAAACATAGTATCATTAACAGAACGAACCGTATTTAGATTATGGGGGCACGATGTCTGTGTAGAACGTTCACTTCTGGTCCGTGGGGTCCCTGGTTCGATCCCAGCTCGCGTCAAATGGGCTTTGTGGTGGGCAAACACCGTGTCCGTGGATTTTCTTGGGGTTCTCCCGTTTCCTACCACATTATTCATTCTACTATTGCAGTCATTTCTCATCATCACTGTCTCGTTTAGCCTAGCCGACATAACTGTGGGACGTAAATCTGGAAGACTTTTTTCATATATTTGAGCATTCATATCTGTGTAACCGCAAGTTAATTGAACAAACTTTAAAGAAAGTTAAATGTAAACGAATTAAGCTTTTAGGATTTAGGATTTAGATTTCTGGGCTTTCGGCATCTAAGATCATTTAGCCCTTCACGTTTTGAGGGATGACGTCCCTCGGCGAGTACACAATCCGGGGAAAGGGAAGGAAGAAAGGATTGGGGAAGGAAGGAAGCGGCCTGGGACCTATAAGTTAGGTACCACCCCGGCATTTGCCTGGTGTGAATGAGGAAAATCCAGGAAAACCTCATTCAGGGTGGCTGGCCTGAAAAAGCGATTTTACACATTTTCGACCGAGTGACCCCACCGGGAATCGAACCTGAGACCAATTAAACCTTTAATTAAGCACGATTTTGAGCTATAGTGTACAGCATGTTGAAGGCTTAGGGGCACAAATAAAATAATAATAATAATAATAATAATAATAATAATAATAATAATAATAATAATAATAATAATAATAATAATAATAATAATAATAATATCACACGTTCATGCCCTTTACACTGAGAAAAATCCGTTCTCCGGACAGCGGTATATTGTACAACTATACGGAATCCTCTTGCTTACTACAGAAATCAGTACAGAGCATACGTTATACGTATGCCCTTAGATGTTACATCATGCCGTTGCAGGATGTCTGATATCTAACAGTCTTCCTTATATTACATACATATATGTATGTTACATTCCTCAGCTATGTATTATATACGTCCATTTGTATGTGAGTTCCTGACCGCCTATATTGTTTCATACGGAATGTACGTACAGATGGAACACTTATACAGAAAATATTATAAAACATTCGTTTTCAGTTATACGTTTGCTGTACGTTAAGTCCAAAAAGTACAAAATTTACAAATGTAACATACTATTTTACGTACGCCACATACATTTTTTTCTCAGTGTAGGTTAGAACCGACGGATGATTGCTTATAGTGAATCAATATGGTAAAAATGATGCAATGAAAATTCGAAAGAAAATAATAAAACCCTAAAAAAATCCAGAATTATGATTATTAACTGGCCATATATACTTGGGATCGAAACAGGAACCCGCATTACACCACAGATTAGCACGGTACTATTGAACCAGCGTGCCCCCATTTTATAAGCTTCTGTAAGACCTACTTTCCATGTGTGTATTATAACGTACTGTCACTGATTTGTGCATCCGAAAAGGAACTTCGAATCTTAACGACCACCCAGTCATCAGCAGGTTTTCGGCTGAAACAAATACGAAAAGTTTATTTTGTTTACTTGAATTGACCATATATGAATAAAGATCCGGGTACCGACATGTTGAATGATATTTCATTACTCGAATGAAAGTTCTTTTAATAATCATCTATGGAGGTAGAAATTTTCTATATAATTACTTATTATTACGTAAATTGCATTGTCGTATTGTTGTAATGATAACAATTACAAAATGTCCTAGATGATCGTGCTTTGTCATTAGGTCACAAAGTATCCGTATATCGATGTGTGTAACCTGTTGGCGAAACATGGTTGCCAGTTTTTCTCTCTCTTTTTTTTTCTCCTAAATTAAGGCTTAGAGCACGCTATAATTGATTTTTACCTGAGTGTAGTGATTAAGAAAAAAAAAAAAATGTTCCACAATGTGAAACTACGATAGATTTCCAGAGTATAGGAGTCAAATATTCCTACCAGAAGTATTGAATCCTCGGGTTACGAACTTAATCTGTTACGTAAAGCTGTTCATGAACCGAATTTATTTTTCCTACTGAAGTTAATTCAATCTAGCGACAGAACATCGTACTCTATGTGATATTTCGGGGCCGCGGTGGCTCAGTGGTAGAGCGTTCACCTCTGGTGCTTGGGGTCCCGGGTTCGATCCCAGCCCCCGCCAAGTGAACTTTGTGGTGGACAAACACCGTGTGCGTGGGTTTTCTCGGGGTTCTCCCGTTTCCTCCCACTTTCTTCATTCCACCATTTCATTCATTACTCATCATCACCGTCTCCTTTAGCCTAACCGGCATAACCGTGGGACGTAAAACTTAAAGATTTCATTTTTTTTCTATGTGATATTTCGTACATTTTAAATTATTTTCTGATAAAGAATGTGTATTGAAAATAACTATATCCTTTTAAACTAGAAATAAATAACTAAATTAAAGAGAACAGTACGATGGCTAAACGACATAAAAAGTATTTTTTTAAAAGTAGTTTTTGATTACAGCTCTCGGGCAGATACGACAAACGCACAAAAGTACTACTAGGCTCATGAAATTGTGGATGCATGCGTGTATGTTATCATTCGTCCAGGCGCACACCCAGAAATTTTTGTTGGGAGGGGTGTCCAATAGTACAAGCCACTACACCTATCATGTACTGTTGAACGGGTATTAGAAATATTCTGCACCCGAGAAGAAGATAAATAATTGTAAAATTCTTCCACTTATATTTTCAGAAACATATAAAACTATTTTAGGTTGTTTTTATAAGAGAAAGCGTACAGAGGAAGGGTAAGATTAAGTTTTCACACTACATCAATAATTTCCCTCTTAAGCAAGTGTAATTTTATTGAAAAAGTGTACAAATGTATGTTGAATTACGAAGTGTTTTTTTGGGGGGGGGAGGTGGGTGGAGGAAGAGGTCCGAACCCGGTGGACTCCAGTGGCTACGCCCCCGTACCCCCGAAATATTGCTCATAAGCAGAGGGAAAAATCGTTCGTAAATAGATTGGTCGCGAACCGATGGGTTCGTAGCCCGGGGCTCATGGCGGTGTAACAGTTTCGGTTCCAGTAGACAAATAAGGAGAGATATATCTATTCTAGGAACGCTGAATGCTTGAATCTACACCTAATAATAATTGTCGCTATTTCGAGCTTCCTCGTGGCTAAGCGTACGCGCCTTTGTCATAGAAGATCCGGGTTCGATTTCCGGCGGAAGCTTATGTAGTTCGGATTCCTCTCTAAGCTGTAGGCCCACATCTCATTTAACCTTTCTGCTGAAAGGGATGCTAAGCTCAAAATCAATCAATTGTCGCTATTTTTTACTGTTTTGTTTTATTTAAATCGAATACTAAAGCCAAATCGAACATATTTGTGATAACTACCAATTTCAATGGAGGGATTAGAGCCGAGATTTGTAGTCTATTATTGAGTTATTGAGATACTAAATTCGTTCATTATATATTCAATTGCTGCCTAGTATCGGATAGATCGCTAAATTTATGTCGGACAAGTTATATTATCTGAAGGGAAATCTTACATACCATTTTTTAAACTGAGGTACAATGATTTCGAATAAAAGGACGAAAACATACCATTTCCATGAATAATGGGAACAGTGTTTCTCATTTGTTATGTGGTCAAAGGATAAATGAGTGTATGTATTGTACAGTACAATACGTGTGTTGTTTTGGAAAAGAAAGGTAATTTGTTTGGTCATTACTCCACTTTGTAGAAAAAGAAGTACAACTCTGACTCTTCTTACAAGTGAATAAGGGAAATGAAGGTGTGGTGTCAGTGGAAATTGCTCGTAGGTAGTTCGTCAATGAGTTTCATAGTTTGTGGCAGGTTATTAAATCGAAAAGTTTGGCTACTCCTGCTCTATAGGGCTCAATATTGAAACCAGAAATTGCAGTAAATTTCACCTCTCCCCTGGACAAAATTTCCTGCAAGAAAGCCTGTCCATGAAGTATGCTGTTCTGTAGACTTGCATCCTGAGACCTGAAGGCTTTCTGCGGATGTTAACTGTTAGTCAAATAATGCACACCAAAGAGTAGTTTGAATTTATTTGCTAGCAACGAATAGTGGTTTTCTTAAGAGGGAGATCTTTTATGTTTTGTAGTGCGTAACTTCCTTAGTGTAGAAAATAGCTATGTCTTTCCCTAAGAAGAAGAGAACTAGGTCTTTGAACCACATTATCACAAGTTGTGCGGATAAAATCCTATAATAATTATCCTCTTTAACTGGCAACTATGACAGCAGAAGTTTGTATTACGAGGCTATTGAAGAAAGAAAAAAAAAAAAAAAGAAACAGTTCTTATTTTTCGCTTCAGTTCTTGCCAATTGACCAGATCATGCTGGCTGTATCTGTATTTTGCATTTCGTGCCAGTGTTACTCTGGTTCTTCGTTCTACAGAATCTTCTGCTTCCTCCATTGCTTCAGTGAACCTGGTGGTTGGAATCTTGCAAAATAGAAAAGAAGAAGAAACAATAATTACTGAATCATTGGAGGAGGAAGAATCGATTAAATAAAGTTTTTTTTTTTTTTTCATCACAGTTACGAAGTCAACAATAATATCGTGATTGTGACCTAATGCAAGTGCCGTTAGGTATATAGTACGTACTTTTGGAACTCAGATACTTGTACACAACTTGATGTAAGAACAACAACAACAGGTGTGGTTTGTATTAAAAAAGAAACAATGTACACCATTAGTTGTTCTCTGGTACAACATTAAAAATATCATTAAAAGTTCAGTTGTGATCATAAATCACATTACGAGAGTGAGGAAGACTCAATACGGACCGGTATGTTCAAAGAGAATGTCTGTTTGACCTTGGCCTACAGTAATTATATAAATATTTGCATTTGCATTCAAAGCAGTAAATACTAACATGCAGTTAAGGACAATGTGGTAGTTAACACAACCAATTAAGAACTGTAGCTCTATAGGAGGTTTTCTTCTAAAATCTTGCTAGGGTATTACTCCACATACTCATCCCATTGTTTAGCAAATGCATACTGTTCGACTGGATTGAGTTCTACTTATGCTAGGTGTACTAAGTCATTCCTTGCGTGTTTTGTAGTCGGATGCAGAGCAAGAAGGAACAACAAAATCCACTTTCCAGTCAGAATTCTCTTGTAAGATGGTAACGATTTATATTCATAATTAGACGTACAATGCCTCATCGTTCTCACTTGCGTTATTAATATTGTAAAATGTGGATGTTTGTGACACCGCAGCTCTCGTAGTTTGTAACACCGAATAACAAGTGTAGTATTCTAACATGTGGGTTTGTTTAATATGTAGGTTTGAAATATTTAATAACCTGGTATAGTACGTGTATACTGTATATAAAACTTTATGGTGGATTGGTAACACTGTTAATCTAGTAATATTGCAGAATATGTCAAACATTGTCCTTCTGTCCATGTCAAGTTAAATGCACCTCTTTGGAGTTGTGGCCCGCGAAAAGTTGGTGGGAACGATATAATAAAATTTCAATACTCGAGAACGAAATGCCGAATTTAGGTCGGTGACCTCCCGTAGCTTAATCGCTAACGCTCTTGATTTTAGTGCGAGCGATCCTGGATTCGATTCCCAGTGGGAACATTCGGTCGAAAAAGTATAACATCTTTTTCAGACCAGTCATCCTGTGTGAGATTTTCCTCATTTACACCAGGCAAATGCGCGGATGGTACCTAACATGTAGGTCCAAGGCTGCTTCCTTCCTTCTCTTTCCTCGAATAGTGTGATCGCCGAAGGATGTCATCCCTTATACGGGATGGGCTAACATGGCCACCTATGGCCATGTTAGCTCGTCACGTATGAGGGATGACGTCTGAAAGCCTGGAAATCTAGTTTTTAATCCTAATCCGAATCTAGATCGTATAATACATATAATGCTTATTTATAGCTTAGATTCCATTAATACGGTGTATACCAGTGAATGTGGAAGAGGGGAGGCGACAGGGTTGGCATCGAAGCTAGTGTTGCCCATGAGATGAGACAGAATATTTGTGACATACGAGACGAGACGAGCTCTTTCAATAGAAACAAATATACTTTCCGAGACCAAAAAAAAAAAAAAAAAAAAAAAAACTATCTTTCCCAGACAAAACAGTCCAATATCAAACCTCGTGAGCATCCATTAATCGAAGCATATAGAAGATTCATGAGGTCTTCAGGAATTGAAAATTGATTTTTATTTCATATCCACTGCACGTTAATGGAATCTAAGCAAAAATAATTACTATGTTCATTTATCCGACCTTCGTTCAACATTGCGTCCACGAGTTAGAACCCATTTGTAATTTCAACACTATTCACCGTGTGAACACTTTATTGTAATTTTACAAGAACACACAGGCAGTTTATTTGTCAATATTTTGGTGTAATGTGACTGGAATATCCTAACATATGGTACGGATCTCATGTGTTACGGAGCCTAGATTCGTAGATATTGAAAAAGAAACACAGGAAAGAGCTAAATGGATAAAATATTTGTGATTAAGGAAAGAAGGAAATGAAAACAAAACGGGTCAAGCAAAAGGAAGAAAAAGTTAAATTCTAAAAACAAAAGAAGGTAATAATAAATTTTGAAAAGCAGCAATTTCACTAACCCTGGGTGAGCAATTGATTTCTTTGGTCACCTTGATGTGCGGAAGTGCTAGCAAGAAACCGGCCAAGGACTTTATACCTTTCGCATCATTGAAGTTTTTATTTCCAATGTCATTGTTCATTTGATTCGCTTAAAAGGTCAGTGCACAGGTCAATTAGTGTGGCTAACAACTGTGAGGGTCTTTGCACAATAATTCTACATGAATTAAAAATAACATAGAAATAATATGAGAAACAGTCACCATTATGTAATACATTATAAATGGCAATGCTTCAGTTTAACATAGATTTTAATAGATTACGATGTGCAGGGCTTGAGTTTACGTTGAGGCGAGTCGTAATTGTGTGATATGATGTCTTTCATGGTGTGGGTCGCAGTTCTTTCTCGTTAAAAGAGTTATAGCAATTACTTAATTTCCAAGAAACGATTAAATTTTATGAAAGTTATGACTTCCGCTTAATACTAGTTTTTGCGCCCAAGCTTTTGCCCTGCTGTGCACTATAAGCTAAAATCGTGCTTAATTAAAAGCTCTAATTACATTTAATACATTTATTTGTTTACAGATCACCTACCAATCACCCCAGTTTTGATACAATATTTTAATGCAATTATTCAAAGACTGCGGTATACATAAAATTTCGCAAGTAGCGACACCTATTAGCGACAGGCAGGAAGTGGTTGAAATTTACTACTACTTCCGGTTTCAATACTGGTTTCATTAGAATAAAAAAGATAAAGATATATTGAGATGCAATTTTCTGCAATCAATTCAGCTTCTCAATAGTGTGTTCTATCTTCTTCTTTAGCTCTCTATTGAATTCCAAAGTGATTACAATCAACCATTTCCGGTTTTAACATTTATTGCCATAGAACAAAAATGATAATAGACAACTACAAGCGGTATTTTGCAATCGAATCCAAGAGTCTCAAGAGTACAAATTATCACAACATTACTGAACCGGAAGCGGATGAAATTTACTACTACTTCCGGTTTAGATGCTGATTTTAGTACAGAAACGGTAAGAGATATTGAGGTGCAGTTTTTTCAATCAATTCTACTTTCCAAAAGTATTTTCTATCTCCTTCTTTAACAATTTATTAGATCCGGAAGTGATTAACATAAATCATTTCCGGTTTCAACACTTATCGCCATAGAACAAAAATGGTAATAGGTAACGACAAGCGGTTTTTCTGCAATTGATTCAGAGTCTCAAGAATACAGATCATCACAGTATTACTGAACCGGAAGTGGATGAAATTCGCTACTACTTCCTGTTTCAATACTGATTTTCGTAGAGCAAATACGGTAAGAGATATCGAAATGAAATTTTTTGCAATCAACTCAGCTTTTCAAGAGTATTTTCTGTCTTCTCCGTTAACTATCTATTTAATCTAAAATTGGTTCAGATTAGCGATTTCCGGTTTCAATCTTTGTCGCCATAGATAAAAAATAGTAACACACAGCGACAGGATCTGATCCAGGATTGTCTGAAGGGGGGGCGTGCACCAACAACTATCAAAGTAACCAATCACATTGACACTCTTGTATGTGACAATATTCTTTACCCCACCAGACCCCGCCAAGTGAACTTTGTGGTGGACAAACACCGCGTGCGTGGGTTTTCTCGGGGTTCTCCCGTTTCCTCCCACTTTCTTCATTCCACCATTTCATTCATTTCTCATAATCACCGTCTTCTTTAGCCTAACCGGCATAACCGTGGGACGTAAAACTCAAAGATTTCATTTCATTTCATTTTCAATATTCTTTACCCCCTGACAACACCGATGCATGGAACGAAGGAAAGTATTTTAAAGAGGGTCGCAAGTGATATGCATAAAAAATCGTCCTTCTCTTTTCCTGGCTTCTGTTTTCTTCCGTACTTGACAAATACTATATTGTTTTGCTTGATGAAACCCTTTCGTTCAACCTTCAGAAAATCGAATTAAACTATTGCTTTTACCAAGCTCTGTTTTCTTTAAAGACCCAAACGGAAACATGATGGCAGAGTATTTCGGGAAGTGTTGCTATTTTCACTGCTGGCTTCTGATTTTAGATACTGTATGTTTACAACGAAGGGGGGGGGGGATGCACGTATACTGGTGCACCTCCCGTAAATCCGGCCCTGGATAGCTTTTTGATATGGATTCAGCGTCCAAGGAACAGATCTTATCTTTGATCTTATTAATCTATTGCAATCAATAGTTCAGAATGTTCTACTTGAAATTTTTGCATTGAATTCCCATAATGTGTAGATTCACACTGTGAAACCAAAGTCACTTGTTTGATACCTATGTATAAAATTGGATAGATTATACCAGCGTTTCCCAACCGGTGTGCCGCGGCACACTGGTGTGCCGTGAATGGGCCGCTGGTGTGCCACGAGGAAATCGAAACAAAATTATTAATTCTATAGCAATCAAATTACAAAACGTAGGGGAAAATGTATATTTCTATTTCACACTTTTATGAACCTCTATGAATCTACAATTTTAAGTTCATACCCTGTTACTTTTTGTACATTATTAATGTTCAAAAAGTATTTATCATTGTTATGACCATTATTGTTTCTTTATTGTTGCAGACTATTTCGTAACTTGAAAATTTAAAATATATTCAATCTCTTCGACAAAGCAAACGTGCATAAAATTACATGGATTTGTGTTTTAAAAATACAAGAGATTTGTTGGTTCGTTCGTTATTTAGTGATCTTCCTTCTTGTGAAAGGTTGGATACAGTTTTCGAAAAAGAAGCGTATTTTTAAAAACCTGAGTCCAATATTTCATTGCAATTGTTTTCTATTTTTAAATTAGAATGCAGAATAAGCATAATGATTTACCCCTGGGGAAAACTAGTGATCGAGCTTTCTTCTCTGTGGGAAGATGATCAGTAATCACAGAAAAAAAATACACTGTGTTTTAAGTTTACAAATAATAATATCTGTAAGTGTGCCGCGAGAATTCAAGTTATACCCGTAGTGTGCCGCAAGCTGAAGAAGGTTGGGAAACGCTGGATTATACGGTATTTGTAAAATTTGTTTTGCTTCAGAAGGTATGCATATTCAAGTCCAAGTTCAAGTGCTTAAAGGCTTGCAACGTAGGCTTAAGTGGTTTATTTATTTATTTATTTGCCATCAACACAACAGGCATAAGCCCAATTATAGTGTTGGTGTATTACATAATACATTTACAATAGTTTTCTTAAACATAGAGTCCATATTGCAGATGTCAATTTCTTTATGTTTGATACATATTTTGTTATAAGTAGAACACATTCTCCAAATTGGTGATTTCAATAATACGTTGGTCCTTGCTTTTTTGCAATAAGACCAGAGTTATTAGCACGAGTCTTAAGTGTCGGGACATGAAAATTTAATGTTGATATGAGATCCGTACAATTAAATTCGTTTTGTACTATTTTATGGAGAAAAATCATATCTGTCACATTTCGCCTTTGTTCAAGTGTAGGGATACAGAAGTTGTCTATTAATGTTAGATAATTTTCATAATATGGATAGATTCCAGTTGTCTTGTACGTCAAGTATTTGATAAATTTAGATTGGACCTTTTCCAGTTGGTGTTTGTATTGCTGTTGTGATGGGTTCCAGATCACAGCAGCATATTCCAGTTTTGATCGGACATAGGCATAATACATTTTTGTTAGTGTACTACTATTGTTAAATTCCTTTCCAGTTCTAATTATGAACCCTAACATCTTGAGAGATTCGTTAACTATGCTCTCTATATGGTTATTAAATGTCAATTTCGTATCAAATATAACTCCAAGATCTTTGACTGAATTTAATCTATTTAGTAAGATCTGATTCATTGAGTAATCAAACTCTATTTGACTTTTGTTTCTGGTAAACGATAAAATGTTACATTTGTTTATGTTTACATTAAGTTTGTTAAGAGAACACCAATTAGCAATATTTTCCATGTCACGTTGTAAATCGAGACAGCCATGGATGGTTTTTATCCTACCATATATTTTGAGGTCATCAGCAAAAAGCAATTTGTTACTTAATAATATATGATCGAATCATTTCCGTCTAAATTATTGAGATGAGAGTCACATCACTCCAATGTAAGTCTTTGCCATGCAAATTCACATTTGTTCAGTTCAAATTCAAATTAAATATGAGTTTGTACGTACATTTATCCTGGAAACAAATCAAATTCTATACTGGATTTTTTGGATAAAACGTCCAGTGGTTATAAATCTCGAACGGCTGGAGATAAAAAGGATGAAACAAAAAGTGAGGTAGGAGCATATCAAGATGGCGCATCAAATGGAGCTTTCAGCTAGCCCCATAGGGCCCCATTATGGGATTCTGGGAATCAGTCGAAAATTTTAAGTGGGAAAGTATACTATCTGATACACCATTGAAAAAAAATATGAAAAAAGAGACTACTTTTGTACGGAAAAGCTGTTCGATGGGATACCATCGGAGATGTTTTCTGTTTTACTATTGTCTATAGAGGTGGGCGTTCCGTGAACGATGTCCCACACGGTTTTTTTTTTTAGAAAAGTTTTTTTTTATCTGTCTAATGATATATCAGGGAGCATATCTTCCCGTTAAGATTTTTTTTTTTTTTGGTGAACCCATGATTGGGACATTATGGGGCAAGCAAAACGCTCCATTTGATATACTTGCTGACATTTTTTTCTATTTCACGTTTTGTTACGGGACGCAGATGAAAGCTCACTCTAAATTTCAAAAGGTAGGACAAAAGTTAATTGAAAATTTTCTGGACTAGAACAAAAGCCTACTAAATATTTTACAAGCAAAAAAAGGCATTAAAAACAAAAGAAGAACAGAATAATTGTCCAAAAGTTAATTTTTGATTGAGTGGGTATAGTATTAATTTTCTAAAAGTAGATTTTTAATTGAGTTGAATGGGGAGAAAAAGAAACATGTATTTGTTATGGAGACGTAAGGAAAACAGAATAATTTTCTTTCCTCCCACTCGACATGGTAGAAGAGGGTTTATTTAATCTAAAGGTAGTTTTTCTAGATTATTCCGTGGATTTTTTTTTTTTTGGGGGGGGGGTGTACTTTGAGTCCACCCACGTCAATGGAGCAGTGTCGCGTCCAAACTGCATCTCAAAATCCATTTGGAATCTATTTCAGAGGACCACCACCATTATTTGTGAAAGAGATATGGGATGTGCATGAGAGAACACTGAGTAGGGGTAATAGAACTAATCATAGAACTAGCCATCATTTTGACTGGGAAACGGTTTTGGATATAGGAAAGGAATCAGGTATTGCAGTACATATGTCGTTCGGTTAGAATTGAGTGGGTATTCTACAAAGGGAAGAAAGAGGGGACATGCAAAATTTAAACAATATGCTGCATATCTTATGCTTTGAGATAAGGGATGGTGTAAAGATCAGTTAAAAGTTTTTTTTTTTTTTTTAATTCAGTTGCTCGTACAATTAGATTTCAGTCAGTGAGTAGTGTCTAGTGAGCAGAGTTTCTTGTACTGCACTGTACTACTATGTGTTGATGCATTAGTATATGTAATGACTGTGTATTGGTTTATGATGCGCAAGGCGTTGCATATCACTTGTTGTATTGCTTTTTGTTTTCGCTTATACATATCAACCATGGGCGCCCGAAGGAGAGGACAGGGTGGGGCCCACCCCTCTGGCTCACGAAAATGTATAGCAAACCACGTATATTAAATACAAAAAATACTAGACGTAATATAGCAGCCATGGATATGAGTCCCCCTAGAAAATTTTCTTCGAGCGCCCCTGATATCAACCCTATTAAAATATGCTGTATAATGTAATTATACTGAATAAATTAAGTGCTATTTGAATTTTAAACTCACTGCTCTTTTAATATATACAGTGTTTTCCAATATATAATACATGTTTAATGTTTACTCGTAAACTATTCCATCTAGTTGGCTTTTGTCCTAGTCAGAAAGACTTTTGTCTTATCTTTGGAAATTTAGAGTAGACTATTATCCAATGGAACTTTTGTCGGTGCGCTTTTGTCCTACTCTCTGTTTCATCCGTTCTCGACTCGTTTGTGGTTATAATGTGTAAGCACTCGGCGTTTTATTTGAAACATCCGGTATTAGAATGAATGTATCTGTACTTACTACTCCGTGGCAAGATCTTTTTTTTTTTTTTTCTTCGGCTTATAGCTGCTGTTTCATCAGTCTTTAATCTGGGAGTAGTAGATCTCTTCTTACCGTAATCATGATCTTCCTGTAGGCCTTTGGCGTTGCGGTTTTCCTAATACATTTTTGTTGAGTATACTTTTCTCCCCATCTCTTCTTTGATGTGCTTCCACCTTTGTAATCTTTTGCTCCGAAATTGCTATGATATCCGGTCCTGGCAAATTGTCTTAGTTCTCGGATTTTCTGATTCATCAGTTTCTGTTTCCTAATATCAGTATTTAGTATTTAGTTCAGAAAGAAAGAAGATGAAGGGAAAATAGAAAGAACTTTCTGTTGCAACACTGTTACTCGTAAGTGTTGGATGTTTTCATACTTATCTATTGAAAACAACGTGTGTACACTTTCAAGACACAACATCCAGGGCGTCGTCAATTTATGACAGTCTCGGCATACGATGTTTCGATGTTCACTTACATAAAAACCCTTTGTCTCCTCCCTTTCTTGAGTTACAAATTCATGTATATTTTAATATAATAATAATAATAATAATAATAATAATAATAATAATAATAATAATAATAATAATAATAATAATAATAATATAATGAAAAATTAACTTTCACTGGGGGAGGGGAGTTCCCCTCCGTAGCAAAATTTGAAGTGACATTGCTTGTTGCGCTCGGCGGAAGATCACGCAGCAAAGTGATGCGGAGAGAAAAAATTGGCAACCCCTAATACGCTTACCTTTACCATTTTGAACATATAAAAGCGCAGGTGTTCCGTTCGTGCCCGATTGTTTGGTTCTTATCATCGCTTGTAAACGAAAGATAATATTCAGATGATAGTGCTTCGAAGAAGAGGAAAAGCTATCATGATAGAAGTGAAATTAAACATTGTGTTTCGACTTACAGTGTATGAGCTGCGTAACTGCCATAGAAACAGAACTGTGTCGTTGCACTTGAAAACAAATATTGGAGCATTTTCATGTCACTTTTACGCATAGATTCAACTCCAGAAAATCTCAGGTAACATAATTTAGTTTGTACTTGTCACCGAATATACTATAGATCATTAGATCTCTAAGATCAAGATGACCTGGATATATCAAATAGCGAACACTGAGAAAAATCCGCTGTCCGGACAGCGGTATAATGTACAAATATACGGAATCCACGTGTTTACTACTGAAATCTATACGGAGCATACATTATGCATATGCTACATAAATACTGAACTTTTTCCTCTTAGATGTTACATATGTCACTGCAGGATGTCTGATATCTAAGTTTTAGTGCGTCTATAATCGGTTCTGCGAATGTGTGGCACGAGAAGGGATGTACTGTATGTAGAATACTAACGTGGTAATCAATTTTTCTGGAATCGTTAAATATTATATTTTGAGGTACTCCTTGAACTTACGGAATGCATAAGGTGACTATAAAATTTTCAACTGAAAACGGGACATGTTCTGGATTTTTAAAAATCATAAGACATAAAAACAGGTCAGTTCGTAAATTAGTTCCTGTTTACCTTAGCAATACCTAAGACATTTATATTGTAATATACCGGTAACGTAATATATATAAGCTATAAAATATAAACAGAATTTAACTTACAATATAGTAGGACATGCTCGTAAGAAATTTCACGTTTAAATCTCCTCTACCTACATACGAGTACAATTTACTTATAATGACTATATATTTAGAGAAGTAAGAATGAATATGAAAATTAGCTATAAAATGGCTAGAAGTGAAAAGAATGGGGCTAGAATTGCTACTGGTGCTGACTTAGCAACCCTGGACTTCTAGGCTTACCTTTGGTCGCATCAGCGCCCTGATATCAGAGCTTCCCCTCCTCTCTTTCTCTTTGTTACAGCGCGGGATCAAGTAATTCGATATTGGTGAAAAAAGAAAGATACATTGAAGTTTGTTCAACAAACAAGTAACTGCTAAAACCTCTGCTGCCTTTCGAGCAATATTTCGAACTATAGAGCAAATGTTTAATGCAGGGAATTTCAGTTCAATTCTTGCCTCTTTGCTATTATTAGTACCTTCACATGGAGTAAAGGTACTGAGTTTGTTATTTTCTTCTTTCACTTTCATAAAACGGGACAAGTGCTACTTTTTTCCATCTACTGACGGGACGGTCGAGACACGATCGTAAAACGGAACTGTCCCGGTCAAAACGGGACGTATGGTCTCTCTAGGAATGCACTGTGTGTTTGACGTACTATTTGAATAATGTTATGTAGGTATCGGTGTTGTACTGACAATGAGAAAATTTAAACGGTTAAAGTAGCCAAACTTTGGTTGCTAGTAACCTGGTTACTTTGTGAATATATAGCACACCGAGTTCTCGGTCACTGCAACCGAGCACTACTGGATTAGTTAATCTTTGCTTATTTCACCAAGTAGTTGGCTAATTCAACCGACAGGATTAGTTAACTGAGTACGTATAAGCTACTAAGAAAAAAGAAATGTAAGTATGAACGCAGTGAAGATGATTTGAACTAAGACCGACAGATCAGTAGATTAACAACGTCTCAACATGCTCGGTACCAGTCTCGCAATACTCTGCAGAAAATCATGTCATTTGCTGCTTCTCTGCTAAATATGTAATAATGGTAACACTACGATCATTTCAACACAACTAGAGCTCTCCCAAACAGACCAATTTGGTTCAAACGTGACACGGAGGTTCGTAGGTTTGTTTCATGTTGCTTCAGGACTTTTTACACATACAACCCCAAACCCATCGTTTTTAAGGGATTTAAATAACCAAGTGAATTGATTATAAATATTTTTGCCAATTTTCTCGATAACTAGTAGCGCACACAATTTTCTCGATAACTAGGTTAAAAGATCAAAGTATGGTTTAATCGAATACTGTTCGATTACTAGTAACCCAAATGATTTCTTCAAAAAGGATATTTTTAACAGAAATTCGGTTACTAGCAACCGTTATCATTTAACCCTCACTAGAAACTGATCTATACAGTTAATTGTGCTTTATAGGTCAGAAACACGGACATTAGCAAAAATGATGAAAAACGACTGGAAGCTATCGAAATGTAGGTATGGAGAGGAGTGGAGAAAATTAGCTGGGTCGAGAGAAAAACGAATGAGAGGGTGTTAGAAGTGGTGGGGGAGAAAATAACACTTTTAGATATTGTTGAGAAGAGGAAGAGAAACTGGTTCGGACATTGTCTGAGAAGAAAGTGTATCATGAGGGACGTACTGGAGAGTATGGCAGCAAGAAAGAGAGGGAGAGGGCGAAGAAGGCTACAATTAATGGACGATATAAAAACAGAAAGATCATACGTGAAGACGAAGAGGTTAGCGGAAGACCGTGGAGCATGAAAGCTTCTTAGTTGTGGTAAGTGACCTGCCAATAATGGCATGGCAGAATACCTATGGTAATCGTGAAGCAAGCGAACAATTTTCTCAGTGTGGATGTTAAAAATTTCGGATTATTTTCTGGATATATTTAACTTCGTGAAACAAGAGCAAATGAACTGAAGATCTTAAGAG
Source organism: Thermobia domestica (assembly GCF_964235325.1). Lineage (NCBI taxonomy): Eukaryota > Metazoa > Arthropoda > Insecta > Zygentoma > Lepismatidae > Thermobia > Thermobia domestica. The sequence goes on along the minus strand of NC_137457.1, from coordinate 241,293,302 downwards.
AAACAAAAAGGTATTTGAAATAGAGAGGAATAAGGTAATGTCTGTAAGATCATGTTTTCTCTGTGATTGACTAAAGAAGAACCTTTTAGAATGTTCCTTGGCGATCATTTAGATTCAAAGATGCGAGTCTATTGAGGATATTTATTACAGGTTTTAGTTTTTTTTTTTTTTTTTTTAAGATACTGAAAGATGAGTTACCAATGTTACGTTTTGTAAGTGAAATAACATGCTACCAAAACTTTTTTTTTTTTAAGTTTCATTTTTCCAGTCTCTTCATGGTTCTTTGCCTGTGGTTCCAATGATGGCAAATTACAAATGATGATAAATCTTGGCCTGTATACTTCGCATAATTTCGTGCTTCGTTTGGCCTTGAGTGTTTACGTTGGCTAACGTCCAAAGAAGAAGGGACTTAAAAAATTTGCCGGCATGAGTATCATCTCAAAGGAAAATTGCATCTTCTCTCTCTCTTTATATTTATTTTCTCATCTTTTCCTTTGTCTTGTCTTTCCAAGATCTATCGATGATATTTTTTCCTTTCTTTCTTCTCGTACATAACTTCAAGGTGATGATGGTTGGCTAAAAATTGATGCTACGTGATAACTTTATATATATATATATATATATATATATATATATATATATATATATATATATATATATATATATATATATATATATATATATATATTATTCATTCATCGTTATATCATAACATTCAAGAAGCTTGGGAATTGTTGGAACTTCTTTTCCAAAAACAAGCATAAAATGTAAGTGAAATGGTACATGCACACACGGCATAATCTTATGTGTGTGTGTGTGTGTATGTGAAAAGTTCGAACTTGGAAGTATTAACTTGCGTAATATCTTAAAAAGTAAGGATTATTGTTTTTATATGTCTGCTAAAGTTAAGATGCTGCACAAAAAGGGAAAACGTGATACAGTGATAGTGAAAAAAAATAAGTAGGGACGTAGATAAAATATGGCTCAAAGGAAAAGGAAGATCAGTCTAATGTTATTATTATTTCCGTTGTGCTCCGGTAACAAACTGTGGGAACTTGAAATACTTTTGAGACGATATTTTTATTCTTTTTTTTTTTTTTTTTTTTTTTAAGAGAAAGATGTTCAAGGTTAACTAACATAAGAATTTCTCTTGCAATGTAGTATTTTGTTCACATACTTCTTCAATTTCCGTCGATTTTGCTTACGTGATGTGTGGGAACCAATTAATTCTTATAAAAGAGAAAGGGAGAGTAGATTTTTGCTTAACAAGTTTTTTTTTTTTAAATTTTATCGTAATCAAAATAATTTTATGTTGTGGGTTGCTCATTATAATGTGGTAAGGTATTAATTAATCAAAGATTTTTAGTTTGTGGTTGCTGAAAGGAAGGTTTAAGAATAAATCACGGTATCATAAATTTTTATTTTGCGATAACTAATTAATTTATTTCTTTTATCGATTGTGTAATTTCAATTTAATAAAAAAATAAAACTTTACAAAATAAAGAGGAACGGATATCCAAATGAAACCTGGGGAAAATTAATAGATTATTATGTATTTTCCAAGGATTTCTTATAAGTGCAGTACGTTGATTTATGTTCATTTGTAGTGCAGTTCATAAAAGTATTATTACTTTTTTATTGTTATTATTATTTCTCCAGTACTAACTTAAGAAACAATTGCAGCAGAAAATCGACTATTATTTTTTTAGCATAAAAAAGACAATTTTTTAAATCTATAACAAGAATTACTACTTTTTTATATCAGAAGGAGTATTTTTGTTGTAATGGTTTCATTATGTTACTTTTTCTGTCTGTTTCAGTCCAATCTTGTAATTTAAATTTCATACACTTCCTAGCTAACGAGAACTCTGAAATTTTTGTACTGCTACGCAAGTTCGATAATAATACAATATTTTCACATAATTTTCATTGTCGCTTATCATTTCACTGAAAAAAAAAATGATGATTTAGGGGCCGTCCACATATTACGTAACGCTATTTTTGAAATTTTTTTACCCTCTCCCTCCCCTTGTCACACTTCGTAACGCAAGGCCGAACCCCTTCTCCCTGTAGTATTCCATTAATTAATACTTTTTGATTTTTGTTTTTGTATCAGTTTTGATTATTTTGGGGATTACTTTTAATGATAGAACATTTTATTATAATGTGCTTGTATTCTGGATATATTTGTAGTGTTTTTTCGCCAACAAATCAAAGTATTAGAAAATAGTAGTGCCGTAATAATATTTTAACCCCCATAAGTTTGTTTAATTAACCAGTCTTAACTCTTCGAAATTAGATACTGTCGTTTTCCCAAGGAAATCGCACCCATCACCTTAAGACACCGATGAGTGGCAAGGAGGAAATACTGTCGGAATATGCAAGTGATCTGAAGAAGTGATATCGGTTTTTTCCTTTTTTTGGGAGGGGGGGGGGCAGGATGCTTCGTGTATTTGAAGTTCGCCATTGTCGACTATGCAAGGAAGCTCTCTTCCTCGTCGGCTACAGATTTAAAGTGGCTGTACGCGTGAAGAAGTAAATCATCTCGTTTATGAACAAGTTTTCGAGCTTCTTCTTAGGACATTGGACTTCAGCTTACCCTTTTCAAATTATTTTTTCCTAAATCAGTGCCAGAATACGAATAAAGTCAATTTCTCCAGAAATATTCAAGTCAAAAAAAAAAAAAAAAAATCAGTACGAGATAAATATTCTACGAATTAGGTTTTTAATATCTTATTTTGCTCTGCAAATCGTGGATTGTTCCGTTACGGAAAATATTATTTCACGAAAAAGAGTTTCTTCTCTTTCACATGTGAAACCCCTTAGAAGAATCGAGTGGCTAATGATTTAAGTCAAAAAGTTTTAAATAATATTCTCAGAGTGGGAACGCGAGGGCATTTTCAAGCGGTGTTACGTTCACTAACTCCAGAAAAACGTGTGCTGGACTAGAAATGCTGCGATAGCCACAAAACATGGAGGGTATTGTAATACATGGAGGGTTCGTACTAGTCATGCTGGTGTCTTATGGAGTCTTCGAATCCCTTCTGCATGATTCGATTTATATAGGATATATATTCGCAATTTCAAAAATAAAATTAATAATAATAATAATAATAATAATAATAATAATAATAATAATAATAATAATAATAATAATAATAATTTACTTATTTATAAAAAATAAAATAACTGAATACAATTATTTGTTTAAAAGATAGCATATACACCTGAGAATAAAAATAAAAATTACAACAGAAAACATGTGTTACGTAACGAAAACGTAAACCCTCCTCTCCCTTGTCACACTTTGTAACGCAAAGCACAACGTTCTACCCCCCTTTTCCGCGTTACGTCCCGTATAGAATGTTATCGTGCGCCTGTTGCATATGCAACCCAAATCCTCACAGAAGTATGGTTTGTTGCATACTATTAGTTATTCTGTTTATTATTCGAATAACTGATATTGTTCGAATATTCGAAGAACCCATTATTCAGTAATTTGAATAATGAATTATTCGAATTTTAACAACGCTAATCTCCACATCCTTTGCCTTTCGTTATCCCGAGCTGCGAAAAGGTCAGTGAATATTCAAGTTGCCAAAAATAAATAAATAAATAAAAATAAAAGCTACAAACTTTTGCCTTCACCTGCGATAAATTCTTCGGACGCTCATGATTCGAGGTTAAACAACGATTAGACGAAAAGAAACAATATGCGATTTATTTTTTTTTTTTTTAATTTTTAAATAGATAAGGTATTCACGAATTCTTGCTTTTTTTGGTGCGCAGTGTGTATGAATAACCTTAGGCATTTTGCTGAATACTCGTATGCATACTTTCTGTTTTTAGGGAGTGGTATATGCTTTATAGTTGGCCACGGACAGCGTACAGTGAAGAAACACACTTTTTCTATCTGAATGAAAACTTTATATATACACACAATGTGACTTTCGTAGAAGCTGCTACAGACTTCCAAGTCTATAAACAGTAAAGTTGAATGAGAGGGGTATAGTAAAAACATTACGAGAAAAAAAAACGAAAAAAAATGTTGGTCAACTTGACTAAGTTTCTCATCAAGGCCGAATCTTCCGAAAGCAAACGAGCTCCGTAGTCCGTTGTGCTGGGAGAGAGACACTCCTTCCACATACCAACGTGCTCCAAAAATTAGCCAGGGGCTAAACTACAATCCGTCATCATATGTGGCTATATTCCCTTCATTCCCCCTCGGTCTCCTGCCTCACACACACTTTTCACCTGAACAGGTTCACTTACGAAAGAACCAATGGCAGACGACGAGGAGAATATGGTCGGTCTCTCTACTACTGAAAGAATGTTCAGCTTCGAAGGCCAAGGAAGATTATTTTTTTAAAACATTATATGATTCTTGGAACAAATATCTCAATAATAGATTTTAAGAAATGTAGGTCATTTGTAATATGTATAACAAACTAATGAAAGAGATTTGTAATTATTGTGCATATGCAACATACAGGTAAAACTCTAAAGAGCTGATTTCAAAACCTACCACCTGTTGCACTTACGTGTAACCTTTTAATTTTCAAAATTGAGAGAAAAAAGTGTTGACTAATAGAAAGCAGTTAGTAATGTTACAATGTACACCACGAGAAGGACTTTGGTTTGGTTTTTGGTATTAAAAAATCTAAATTTTACAAAACCAGGCGTAAATATTGCCTTTTATCTCATATTAAATGAACTTTACGTTAAGATAACTGAATGTTTGAAAATAGAAGGTAATTTAGTTTCATTTTAGCATCCTTTTCCAGTTTCCACGGACAGATTAGTACTTTTTATCCCGAGCATTATACTATCCCGCTAATCTCAACAGTTTGTGTAGTCTACCTAGCAAGGATGCTGCCCATAGTTACTCTGATAAGAATACATAGAGAACTGATTTTTAATTATCCATACCTTGGGATCAGTGGATGAATCATGTCCATTAACGTGCTCGATTCCTGACTTATGACTCTCTACACCCTGGCCAAAATTGATGGTGACCCATCAGGTAGTTCCTAAGATTTTTTTCTGTTTCCCGGAGAAGTAAACACACGGATAGAGCAAATTTATAAAGGAGCTTTGGTAAACCAATTGCCTTTAAAATAGCCAAAATCTGAGATCTCTGTGAATTTAGACGTTGCATGATCTATATACATATCGTAAACTGTCGTTACGTGCTAAACGTTACAGCACTACGATACTCGGACTTGGATACCGACAATCGATATTTTATATCAAAACGACCAATATATCAAAATATCAAAAATATCAATAATGACGGAATACAGAAATATCACAATGGAAATACCTATAGAATATCAAAATCGAATCAAATTAGCTTATAGAATATCAAAATCGAAATGTATATCCATCAGTTACATTTTTGATTCCGATATTTGAAAATATCGATCGATATATCGAAATATTGCAGAAGCCAAGTTTACCCTCACGTAAAATCTTATCTCTTTGCTTTCCTTAAATTTTGAAGGCATGTAAGTAGAAGGGGTGAGTGTGTCCAAAACCATCAACATCTCTGTTATATGGCCGCCTATTGTCGTTTATGAGCTGTAACGCTAACAAGTTAAGTTTAATTTAGGTCCAACTTATGTTGGAGCTTCACCAACAATATAGGATAAAACTATGTAAGAATCTATAAATGGAAGAATTATATCAGTAAAATACAACAGCGTCTCTAGCAGGCCACACGAACGGTTTTCCGGGTTCGATTCCCGGTGGGGACACTCGGTTTGAAAGATGTAACTGTTTTTTTTTTAAGGCCAACCATCCTGAATGAGGTTTTCATGGGTTTTCTTCATTCACACCGGGCAAATGCCGAGATGGTACCTAACATAATGGTGTCAGGACACTTTCTTCCTTTCCCATTCCTTTCTTTCTTTCCAATTCACTGAGCAGTGTGATAGCCGAGGGACGTCATCCCTTATAAATGTGACGGGCTAGTATGGCCGTGGATGCCGAAAGCTCAGAAATCCTAATCCAACAGGTTCACAAAATACAATAAATTAGGTTAACTATCGACCGACACAAGTTTACGTATACAGAAATGCAGTAACAGACATTTATGAGTACCGTAATTCTCCCAAACATGGTCTGTTATTCACTTTTTGGTGCTTGCTAAAGGCAATGCAAGGTAGATTCAATTTGCAAGCGGTGATAATAAATTCAGACAGTTGTATGTAAGTGTATAATGATGCATATAAAATCTTGCATCATACACTTCTCAGCCTATAATTTGCTAGCGTATGATGCGTGTCTGATAAGACGTTTATTATTATTTTGAAAAGTGTTTTTTCTTCTTCTTCTTTCTAATTCTACTTCCCTCTATTTTGCTCATCTGTAACCTGGAGGTTAAGAGAAAAGAAAATTTAGAGGTCACTAGTTGCTTTGTTGTAGGAGAAAACCCATTTCCCCAAAGCTCTGCATTGCTATATAAGGGTTACTGTCTGTTGGTTGCAACCTTAAAAAACGTATTTGATAACTTCCTTCCTTACCTTTTGGTCTGAAGTTTTTGGTATTTAAAAAATTCGAGGTCGTTCTGTAACATCCCATAATCTTAGATAGCTTCTCTTTATGCTTTTTGAGAGCTTTAAAAGGGATGATTTTGTATAGTTGCTCAACAATCATGGGTCTGAGCACGTAACTTAAATTACTGAGGAGATATATCGTTAGGTAATATATCTACCCAATGTTTTGTAACAGTTTTATAGAAATGTTTTTCGAAATGCAATTATGCTTATCAATAGTGGCGCCATATATTACTTAATGGTAGTTTGTATCATCACATAAGTATTCTCTTTCAATGCCGTGAATTGACAGTTTTATGTACTTCAATATTATTCTCTTTTATTGCTGTGGATTGATAAAATTCCATATGTTTCTGTATTATTCTCTTTTATTGCCCTGAACTAAGAAAATTCCAAGTGGTCCCGCGTAGCATAGTCGCTAACGCTCTCACCTTCGGTACGAGCGGTCCCGCGTTCTATTCCCGGTGGGGCAGTCGGTCGAAAGAGTGTAAAAAGCCTTTTCAGGCCAGCCATCCTGAATGAGGTTTTCCTGTATTTTCTTCATTCACACCAGGCAAATGCCGGGGTGGTACCTAACTTATATAGGTCCCAGGCCGCTTCCTTCCTTCCCTTTTAGCAGATAGTATACTGTGCTCGCCGAAGGACATCATCCCTCATACGAGATGGGCTAAATGGCCATAGATGCCGAAAACCCAGAAATCTAAATCCTAATCCTAAGAAAATGCCGATTCTCGTGTTCGTGGGTTGTCCTTGGGTTTCCCGTTTCCTCCCACGTTCTCATTCCACTAATCATTTTATTATTATTATTATTATTATTATTATTATTATTATTATTATTATTATTATTATTATTATTATTATTATTATTATTATTATTATTATTATTATTATTATCATCTTAATTCCGGAGGGTTGTATGGGGGGTGGAGAAAGCCCTGAAAGAAGCACTGTATGTAATGACTTGTGATCGAACTCTGAAACTCGCAATCTGCCGTTCGATTAGTTTTCCAATCAGGCAGAACGGCATAAACAATATTAGCCCTGCTTTCGTTTCAAAATTAAAAAGAAGCAAAGAAGCATATAGCTACTTTGAGAATATGACATTAGGATATGATACAGAAGAACTTGATCTGAAGAACTCGAAAGAATCTGATAGAAAATGAATATCGAAAAGTCTAAGTAAGATGATATTCAAGAACTTGGTTTAGTCTAGAGTGCATTCGGAAGAAACAGCATCATATTGAAAAGTAAGATGTCAATATACGTGTATCTGAATCCCATCATTTTCAGTGATTACTTTCAGCTGTTTTTGGCATGTGGATTGAACACATGGACAGTAATAAAATCAGACATTCACAGTTTTCAGACTACGTAACGAAGCATGAGAAGATCACCCAGAAAGATACATTAGGAAGAATCATCGCATATCGAAAAACGGATATTATCGAATATTATCATGAAAATATAAAGAATGAAATATTTTAAGTTCTACGGCCTACTTTTATGCCAGCTAGGGTAATGGAGACGGTGATTATGAGAAATGAAAGAAATGGTGGAATGAAGAAAGTGGGAGGAAATGGGAAAACCCCGAGAAAACCCACGCGCATGGTATGTGTCCACCACAAACATCATGAAAATAAAGGCACTGAAGTTACAATAGGCTGAACATAATGTAAGAAGAAGAAAATGACTGACAGGCGAAAACAATTCTTGATTGGGTACCAAAAGACAAGAAACGATCTAAGAAACGTCCTCTTACAAAATGGTGTGACGTAATTAAGAAGCACCTTTGGAATAACATGGAAAAGAATTGCCCAAGATGTATGGTTGTAGAGAAGAGTTGGAAAGACCTTCGTCCAGCAGTGGATTGATAATGGTTTACTATGATGATGATGATGATGATAATGATTGCTTTCGTATGCACTGTCCGTGTGTGTGGTGCGCGCGCTGCGGAATCCTTGAACCCCCTAGGAGGAATTCCCAACTCTTTTAGTTTTTATTGTTGTCGCCTCTGCACTTATAACATGAACATCTGGTCCTTCTGTAGCAACGTAACTTAAAAAAGAAAAAAATTATGCATTCTTCTTCTGAGCGTTTTTTTCTCTCTCTTTATTACTAAGTAGGGATTTTTAGTTCATTTTTCACAAGTCTTAGAAGTTGCGCATGCGCAGAGCATGCTTGCAGTTAAAAAGCTCGGCCATACGAAGATGACATAGTGACACATCCGCACGCAGTGAATTCTTCCTGTGCGTGTATAGTTAGTGCGTGAATGCGTGTTTATGTGGTGTGTATAAAGTGTGTTGTTAGTGGAATACTTTCATTTTCATGGCTTTTCCCACATCGTTTCTGTGCTTTTTAAGTGCTACAGCAGTAGGTTTATTATTGTAACGATGCGCGGTGAGCTGTGTAAATAACAAACAACACGTGAATTGATTCTTCTTACTAGTTCTGAAACCATGCGACAGGTGCATATAATTTTGCAGTTTAGTAGGTATGTAATAATAATAATAATAATAATAATAATAATAATAATAATAATAATAATAATAATAATAATAATAATAATAATAATAATAATAATAATAATAATAATAATATTTTATTTACTTACACAGTCCGCTCTTTGTTGAATTTCCTGTATTCGGTTCAATAGCGGATCGAGAAGGGTCGTTTGGAGAGGGCTGATCACCTTAAGGACAATATTAATGAAGGCATGAGATGCGGAGTTGTACATCAAGTTAGCAGAAGATAGTGCAATATTTTATATGAAAGCATATAAAAACATAACCTTTACGGAGTTCTCTGTGGATCCGCCATTGATTCAATTACCGAAAGCAATTTTTATTAGACTTCCAAATTATGCTGTGCGTAAGTATCGGAAGTCTTATAGAACGGTCATGTCCGTCTGTCTCTCCATTGTCTGTCAACAGATTCATTTGAAATTGTTACAGCGTCATAAGAATAAGTTCTATCTCATTCCTTAACCCCGTATTCAAACTGAAAATGGAAAACTACTTCTGCAAAACATTTATCACCTTTCCCCCTACAACTCATCTTCCCTCTCTCCGCCTCATCTGTACTAATACCTTATCAGATCTCTCTACAGAGTTCTGCACGGGCTCTGGCCTAAGCCCGACCCGACTCGCGGGCCGTAAATTTTTAAATATACAATCATATTTCTCGGGCCTATCTTTGTAACTATGCTATCCAGCGATATTTATTGGACCGTTCTTTCTGGAGAACTTTTAAAGCATAACTACAAAATTAAAACTCTAATTGCTCTAAATGAAAATACAATTTTGCGTTAATTATTAAGTTTCTGTATTTTGGGCTCATTTGATTATCACACGGGCTCGGGCCTAAATACTAAAACATATTTCGGACTCGAGTCGGGCCTCATATTTATAAATTTACGGGCCGGGCCGGGCCGGGCCCGGGCTAAAAAAATCCGGACCGTGCAGACCACCCCGGGTGAGGTTTTGATTCTCTTGCAATCGCTTTCTCCACATATATCTCTTGAGCCTGACAACATTGGCTCTCTCTATCTTAATAAAAATGTTTCAACTATTTCAGTTCCTCTATCCATCCTATTCAATAGATGCTTCAGAGAAGGATATTATCCCACCAGCTGGAAACTAGCTCACGCAACCCCAATATATAAAGCAGGACTTAAAGATCAAGTACCCTCCAATCTCTTCTTTCTGTAATATATATTATCTGCGAAAAAATAATCAAAGACAGGCTACTCAAATTCACGTTGCCTTACATTCACACTTTTCATCACGACTTTCTACCGAAAAGCTCAAGTCTCACAAACTTAAGTACTCTTCTTTCCCATGCAGTTAAATGTAAGAATAAGAATATTCAATTGGATGCCATCTATTTTGATCTCTCCAACGCCTTTGATTCTGTCAGTCACATTCTTCTTCTCCACAAGCTTTCCAGTATGTTTAATGTACATATTAAATTTCCCTTTTTGATCACCAGCTACCTGTAGGGCCGAAAACATAAAGTTGTTCTTTCAGGAGCGACTTCTATCCCCAATCTGTGATCTCGGGGGTGCCTCCACTTATAAGCTAATCCTAGTAGCCTTTTACTTTTTGCTGACGATTGCAAATTATATAGAGAAATATCATGTTTCCAAAACACGATTGCTCTACGGGAACATATAAATTATCTTGTAAACTGGTGTGAAATGGCAATTGAAACTTAACAGTAAGAAATGTGATAGTATTACAACTACTCTGAAAAAGTCTCCTGTTCCCTCCAAATACCATATTAACGCTTCCCCTATAACACATTCTGCTAGTCATAATGATCTTGGTGTCATCCATGCCCGCAACTAGAGGGGGGCTAGGGGGCTTGGTCCGCGTGGACTTTTCGTGGCCCCTCCAGATCTCAATACAAAATGCTATTATTAATACAAGAAACACAATTAGATATTTGTAAGAGAATTCTTAATGACTTGGTCCCCTAACATATTCATGCCCCCCCAAACCTCAGTGGCTGATTTTGGACCTGGTGTAATCTTTGATTCGAAACTCTCGTTCTCTGACCACATCTCCTCAATAGTTAAGAAATCAATGCGTATGCTGGGGCTTCTTTACCGATTCACTGAACTACGCACTGTGGCATCATTAGCAACATTATATAAAACTCTAATAGCACCAAAGATCGAATACTGCTCTCCCATTTGGGCCGTGGCCGCACCTACACAGCTCTATAGACTTGAGTCTGTTCTCAATTTCTTTATTGCAGTAGTACGTTTTCGTTTTCCCGCACTTCGAATACTACCTAAGGAGGAAATTTTACGATATCTTAATATCCAGACGCCGGGAGTACGCAGAAATAACTCTGATTTGAATTTTCTTCATAAGATAGTTAATGGGAACCTAAGATCAGAAACCCTAATTCAACGACTATCCTTACGTGTCCCTTCCCATAAAACTCGGAATACCCACCTATTCCATCTTGCACGTCCTAGGTTGACAATTACACACAGGTCTCTTTTTCACTGAGTACCGAATTATTATAATAATCTAACTAGTGAGGTGGACATTTTTTTTTTTTTTTTGAGTTACCCGGTATTTGAAAGAACAATAAAACGCATGCTGGCCAAATAATATTACTTGTGCACTCTTTATTGATATTATTGATATTGTTGTTGTTATTTATTTTTATTGTTTTTGTCCTTTTTTTTTCTTTTCCTGCTTGTTAAGATTTCCCTGTGTAAAATGCCAAAATTATGCTGTATATGGGAATTCGTCAATAAATAAATAAATAAATAAAGTTTTGGTTTCATCGTTAATCGCTATAGAACGAAAGCGGTAACACATAGCGACAAGTTGTTTTTTTTGGAAATCGATTTAGCGTTTGAAGAAAATACGTATATCTTTGCTTGCGTCTCTACTAAAACCGAAAGTGGTAGAAATGGCTTCAAGATTGATCTCCATAGAGGAACATTGTTAAGAGATAGCGAATATTGGCTTTTTGGTAGCAAACGGTACAGATGTACAGTACTACTTTTAGTTTTAGTAGGCCTATTGGATTTGCATAGTTTTTTGAGTCCCTGTAGGTTCACACTGTAATACGAAACTCACTTGTTATGCTGTGTACTTTGTTTATTCTACAGTTTCTTGGAATGGAGAGTAATTTTACATGCGCTACTTGCTCCTCTAAGTTACCTCAATGAGACGTGTCTTTTGATTTCATGTTTATTATATTGTTATAGTTGGGGCTTCCACAGATTATTTACCATCGAAGTAGGCCTAGTGCAAAATAAAACAAAAGACAACAGAAAAATACACGTGTGTCAAAAAAAAATGTACGAAAATATAGGCTAGCATTGTTTTAAGATTGTTTTTTTTTTCTTCTTTAGTCGGTCACAAAGATGACAAAAATATAAGAGCCATAACGTTGTCACCTCGTGTGGCTTCCGTGTATAAACGTCTTGTAAAAGAAGTGGAAGTTCCTTATTAGATGTCTTAAAACTATAAATCATATTGTTGTGTGTATCTGACAATGAGAACAAAGGTAGCGGAGATCATGCGAGCTGCTCATTAAACAACAATGATTAAGATTTGAAGCATTGTGGGAAATATTTGTTGGCAAGAATTGGTTAAGAAGTCTTGAAGGAAGATTCTTCTGGAATTGAGATTTCTATCTGTTCCTGCGGGAACTGCATGTATAAAAGAAAACAAGAAATACTAATTAAGAATTTGAGATATTATTTAAGTGGGATTGTAATGTTTTACTTTAAAAGGAGGTGGACATTCAGAGTGTAAAAACACATTAATTGTTATACTTTGTATCTATATGAAAAATAAATCTTGATTGACTAATTGTTCAACGCGTATGCCAAACTACTTAAGCTAAAAACTTGAAATTTCGACAGTAGATAGGTTTTGTGACATAAAGTATCAGAAAGATTTTTTTTTTTTTTTTTTTTTGAAAATTCGACATAGAAGATTGTGAAGCGGGGAAGGGTTGCGATCAGTGTTCATAGTTTGGGAAAAACTTCCCTAATCCACGGAAATTTCCTAGGTCAATTTAGCAAAGAGGGAATTAGGGAATTTTTCGATAAAATGTGAAATACCGGGGAAATTCTCCAGCTGACTGCCTGACCAATATAAATGCCTAAATTTTTCTTCCTTCTTCAGAAATAAATCGATACAACAGCAGTAGTGCCTTTGTGCGCATGTCTATTCAAAGTAGCATAATTTGTAACCATTGTTTTCTGGATTATTTGTGTGTATTTTTGTATTAAAAATTAAGGAAAAAGTTTTTTAAAAAAGCAAAAAGTAATCGAATAAAATAAATGTGGTTCGCACTTCATTTAATATAGCTAAATTAATCTTATTATATAACTTCTGTCGTAGGAATTGGATACTCAAAAAAAATAGAAGAAAATTGATAAGAAAAGGGAAAATTTTGTGTCAGGGAAGGAAAATTTTCTCAAGGAGGTGGTTGCAATTATTAAGATGTCCGCATCTCAGTTAAAGACGTGAAATTTGGTATTTCGAGGTTTTGTTTAAAATAATTGATTTTTTAAAATATTTGGCCTACAAGGACATCGATATGGAAGGGGTAAAATGGGCAATAGGTGTGTAATTATTGAAATGCGATGCCCTTATCTCAGAATTCCTTAACGTCAGAGATATGAAATTTGGTGTTGGAACTTCCTTTAAAATACCAATTCAACATGTGTTTCAGCGTTTTTTAAAATTATTGTTTGGCTTAAATGGAAGAAACAATGGGATTGGTTTATTAAGATACCAGTACGAGACAACTTCATACAAATTAGATATGACAGGCACAAAAGGAGGAGCACAAAATATTACCTTCAGTAGCATGTGGGGCATTAATTGAGTTGAGTTGAATACTACTCAGCAGCGAGGCTATATGAGACGTGGACGTACAGTTTAACGTGGAATCCAAGCCAAATGAGCTCCCGTCGGGAATCGAACCCAGGTCTCTTACACCAAAGGCGCGTACGCTTAGTCACAAGGGAGCTCTGAGAGCATTGATTAATATCTTTCCCTATTATTACGGAATGATACTGGTGGAGAACCTTGCCTTCTCTAAGCAAAAAGTAAAATAACGCTCCTGCTTGAAATTCAATATTATACATAACAGTATTGTTAAAGTAGCTGTTTTACAAGGTTTAAAGCAATGCATAAATACTTGAATACGAAATTATCACATAAAAAAATGCAACTTGTTATGGAATAAACACAGTAAAACTTCTTCTTATAAATATGAGACGTAGAATATAAATAATAAAAAAAGAAACGTAAAGACGTACAATGTGATTGGTTTAAAATATTTTATGGTTTCTTTCTTTTTTCTTTTTTGGTTTGATTTGATTTCTGCGTCCCTTTTAGTAGCGAAACTATATGAGACTTGGAGCTACCTCTTAACGTAGGATCCGAACGACATGAGCTCCCACCTGAAATCAGAAGCGTTGTTCTCCATACCGTGGCATAGGCAGTCCCAACGAATGCAGGTTTTATATGTAAAATATGGATAGTAAAGAAAATAGCTAGTTATTTTACTCATATTCTAATTCATTTTATATTTTTTTGAGTAAAAATATCAGCAGTGCTAAATAAGGAAGGGAGGTGCAGTTATTTATTATTATTATTATTATTATTATTATTATTATTATTATTATTATTATTATTATTATTATTATTATTATTATTATTATTATTATCATTGTATAGCAAAAATATCCTCATAATTATCTGACCTACATTACAGGGTCAATCCATGCAAAGTGATTGTGAAAAAAGAAAAATTGCCGCTCGACCTTTTGAAAAAAATCTATTTTTTTCATGAATGTTTATCCTATATCACGATAATGATCTCTTATAAGTCCCAGTCTTTGTACGAGTTAATACTACACGCACTAATCTATCCTTGCCTGGAAATACTTCTTCAACAATTCCTAAGTTCCAAGAAAGTGGAGGTAAATTGTCTTCTTTCGACAGAACGAGCGTTCCAGGTTTAATATTGGGTTGAACTGATGTCCATTTTTGACGCTGCTGCAAACTATGAAGGTAATCTTGTGACCATTTCTTCCAAATATGCTGCTGATACCCCTGAATTCGTTGCCAACGACTCAAGCGATTTTTAACAGCATTAGTTAAATCTGGTTCAGGAAATGATGTAATAGGGCCACCAACTAAAAAATGGCCAAGAGTAAGATAACTGAAAGTCTCGTACGAATCTGGTAAAGCTAGGAGAGGGCGAGAATTAAGACAAGCTTCTATCTAACAGAGAAGCGTCAAGAATTCTTCGTATGTCAATACGGCATTGCCAGCTACTCTTCGAAGATGATACTTCATAGATTTGACAGCGCTCTCCCATACTCCACCAAATGAAGGACTGCACGGAGGCGAAAACTTCCATTCGAAATTTTCCTCTGCTTCAAAAGCCTGAATCCTGTTGCTAAATTCTTTTCCTTGGAATAGAAAGTATAATTCTCTGAGCCCATTTTTCGCTCCCTGAAATGAAAAATGGTGGTGGTCGAGCATTTTCCTCTTCTGGATGTGAATCGACGAAGAGCCGCTATGAAAGCCTGTGATGTAAGATTAGTAACTAACTCCAAATGAATGGCTCTTGTAGACAAACATGTGAAAACTGCGACGTAGCATTTTCTTGTGTTCTTGCTTCGGGAATAACCCAATTTAATGTGGAAGGGCCCAGCATAGTCAACGCCAATATGAGTAAATGCCTTACTTGGACGCACTCTTGTAGATGGTAATTGTCCCATTAATTGTTGTGCTACTGAGACCTTAAAACGGTAGCATGTGTTGCAATGCTATATTACATGCTTTATAGTTTGTCGAATTTTAGGTATCCAGTATCTTTCTCGAATTGAAGACATAAGCAATAGAGGAGCGGCGTGCATTAATCTTCTATGCTCGTGTTCAATTAAAAGACGAATGAAATGGCTTTTAGAATGTAAAATCATTTGATACTTATTATTGAATTCAAGATCACTATTTTCTAATCTACCGCTTATTCGAACAATATTTTCCTTATCCAAAAAAGGATGCAATGTTCGCAACGAACTCTGCCTAGAAACTTGCTTCTCACGTTGAAGATCCTTGATACCTTGTGAAAAGTATGATTGATGTGTCATCCTAACACAGGCCTGTGTAGCATCTTGAATATCAATTAAATGTTTTCTTTACGCAAGTATTTATACTTCTGATTGATTGGAGCACTTTTGAATAACCCACAAGTAAACAGAGGATTTTTCCAGCTTTACAAAATTTACAATCAGTCTTAATGGTGTACTACCCAACAATACTTTTAACTACTTGAACACTCAGGATTCCCACTCAATTCCTACTTGAACCACAGAACACTCAATTCCCCCTTGAACATTCAGAACTTCCAGACACGGTTGAACCTTCCCAATGAGTGCTGGTATGGAAGAGTGTAAAATTTGCATTGACCATTTATATTTAAAATAATAATTACGGGACACTTGGGTCATTTTTGCTTAAAAACGGGACATTTAGGCGTCCCGTTTGAGAATCAGAAAAAGGGACAACGGTTCAAAAAAGGGACTGTCCCGCTAAAACAGGACGTCTGGTCACCTTGTGCTAGGCAGACCCGTATCCAGGGAGTCTGGGGGGAGGGCCTCCCTAAAATTTTCACAGTAGGCTTGCAAATTAACTATAATATGATGATGAACCATAATGGTTGGATCGGCCCCCCTAACTTCAGGCGAAGCCCTCCTACATTTTTGGGTTGGTTACTGTAAGGTGACCGGACGTCCCGTTTTAGCCGGGACAGTCTCTTTTTCCCAACCGTTGTCCCGTTTTTTTCTGATTCTCGAACGGGACGCCTAAATGTCCCGTTTTTAAGTAAAATGACCTAGTTGTCCCGTATTCAAAATATAAATCGTCTACTCTCTTCCGTACCAACACTCGTTGCCAAGGTTCAGCCGTGACTAGAACTTCTGAATTTTCAAATGGGAATTGAGTGTTCGTGGTTCAAGTGGGGATTGAGTGGGAATTCTGAGTGTTCAACTAGTTAAAAGAATTGTTGGGTAGAACTTGCAATCGGGAACCATTATTTGTTGTGTGGTCAGGGTTGGCAAGGTAATTTACTTGTTACGTATTTTACGTAAATTACGCGTAATTTACTAGTAATATACGTCATGTAGAAAACCAGTTTTTTATGCAGACGTAGAAAACTATATTTCTTTCATTAAAACTAAGATCATTTTGAATAGTCGGTTATATTGTAAGCTTAGTTTTCTTATTTAAGCATAAAAACATTATTATCTTCTAAACATTTTATTTAAAAGTAATGATTTCCTACCAAATCATAGTAATAAAAGATAATTTTGGAAAGCCCCTCGCCGGCCCACTACTACTTTCCACCTATTAGCGCACACCCAAGCACAACCACCCAACATATAAGCACACACATTAAAAATATGTGTTTGTTCTGATATGTTTGAAAGTATCAAGCAACCTTTTGATTATAACAATTTATTGTTATACCTTTACAGCTTTTAATATAAAACTCGAAACATTTCAGTATACTTTGAAACTTCTATTAGAAAAGAAAAAGAGATTGACTGTTAGGTTCATTTCGCCTTCATATTACACACTAACGCACACACAAAACTTATACGAAAAATACTGATCAGAATATTGAAATAATGAAATTTTAGAATAAAATGATTTGTTTTTCTTCCACGTCTCAACGATACTACATATACCACTTCACTTAGCACTGGGACATTGAATTTTCGATGTAAAAGTTATTAGATTCTAATTTTAAACACACACAACTGGAAAAAATATAAAAGCACCAAACAGAACATTATACTAAATTTTTCGGAATGAACTCATTTATTTTGCTCTTTTCTTTCAAGTCCAACAACAACACTAAATATATTACTTTCCTTAGCACTTGACTATCATTTGAACATTTTATGTAGACATTTTTCATGCTCATAATACCAAAGAAAATACTCAACAGAATATTGAACTACTTTTTTTTTTTTTTTTTTTTTTTTTTGTGAAAGAAACAGTTTGTCTTTCTTCCTAGTTCGAATACTGAATATATTTCACTTGGTTCCAATAAAACTTCGTATATCATTTCAGCCATTATTTTAATTCTTAAAAAAAAAAAAAAGTTACATACCGTTTCCATTATAGTTTAGTACAATTCGAACATAATACTCTTAATCACACTAATATTCATAACTTGAGTGGTCTTGTAATTTGAGGGTGTAGTATATTTGAAGTAGTTTCTTCGAACGTTCGAAGCTGAGCCGGTTTCTTGTGACGTTATGGACAAAGGACCAATTTGAAAAAAAGTTTTTCAATTTGCGCTGAAGATGCTAGGATGTTCAGTAACTTCATAGCAAATTCCGACAACTCCTTACGTTGCCGAGTAGCGAAATACCAGAATGTGCGTGGTGTTGTAATTCTCTTCTTCATAAGTTCTTCAAAATTTCCACATTTTCCCCGATATTGCTGGTAGCTAGTTATTCCTGAAGGGCCGAGGTTTTCCAACAAACTCCTCTACTGGTTCGTGATGCTTTTCTCAGACATTGCAGAAAGTCGTCACAAATGGAGACAACGAAGGCTTACCATTGTTGTTATATTGCACAATAGTTTCTTCCATGGCTTCTCTGGCATAAAACTTTTCTCGATTACAGAGGGTTTAAAACATGAAACATGATGAAATGAGTTTTGAACAGTCACGCATGCAAACCGTATTATACAATGCTACTTTACAAAGCCAATACAAAATTTCCAGTTTATGCTTACGGATTAAGTTTTGCAAAATCCAGCTAGATTCCATACAATTTTAGGAAGAATTTGTTTAAAGCTCAGCGCGTAGAACGTCTTCTTTTAACTTGTAGACCTGTTTCTAATTTTTTACGTACTTTACGTATTTTACGTAAATTACGCGTTTTTACGCGTATTTTACACGTCACGTAGAAAACCTTTTTTTACGCGTAATTACCCAACCCTGTGTGTGGTACACGTAAAGTTAGAAACGGTGTGTTATTACTCTTACTGGTGTATTTTGTAAATTGAGAACACTGCTGAGTCCCAAAATGCAATCTGGAAGTCAGATATCCACCCCCACCCCCCCCGTAGCCGATTCATATGCGTCCCGTTTTCGCAAGTTCGACGCAAATTCTGGTCACCTTGGGCTACTGGCCTGTTGCTAGGCCCAAATGCATTAACTTCAACACGTCTCGGGCGTCGTCCAGCTGGACTTGAAATGCATAAACATTGTACATTGCAGTCAAAACACTTTAAAAAAGAAGAAAAAAACGTATAGATCAAATCAATTGATGCACGTACTGCTGAGTGGCACGATTGTTGGAATGCATAGCAGGAGGGTGAACAATAGCTGCTTTCTACCTCAGACAACACAACTGCTGCGCTGGTCGAATTAAAAAAAAAAAAAAAAATGAGGGGGCGGGGAATTGTTACTGGTTCCCTTGTTTGCTTCACTCACACAATAGGAATATTTGCAGCTGCTGCCTATTGCTGCGTAAATGTAGGAAGAATAACTTTTTTTTTTCTTAAAGGAATGCTGTGCAAGAAAATAATAATTTAACTAGTGTTTTACTTTGAAACCTTGATGGAGACACAATACACTTCCATTACTAAGTTGCACTATGGGTAAGAGCTGAAACCAACATGTCTGACTTGCGACTTAAATTGAGCCTATAACAGATTTTTAACTAAATTATTCCGGCCTGATGGACCAATATGTTGGAGGACCATCTGCTGCTTGTACACAAAATATTGTTTTATTTACCATAGATGCTGATTGATAATAAGTGAATAAAGCTGTGTTGAAATTTGTATTTAAACTGCACTAAATTACAAGTATGTTCACCACTTCTACAAATGCACATAAAACTAACGTCTGCTTTTGAAATATTCACAAAATAGGTATACCACAACACTGGCGTATTAGCTTGAATATTATAGTTAAATGTATATTAAACACTACTGTTTAAAGTGTAAAAAGAATTACACGGAAGGAACTACATCAGGTACAGCTCACAGATGACGAGAAGAACCCTAGCAGAAGGAGTGTGACGTAGGTATGGGCTCGCCCACTTTTCGCACGGGAGTTTCAAATGATACCACGGAATAGCACACAAATAACTACCCGGAGTAGCAGACGACATTTAAGTATAGACTACACCTCAAAAACCGAAAATGGACTTGACCGTGTCGTTGACCTTTCCCCGCTACCCCTGTTTTAGGGTTCTTGTCATCTGTGAGCTGTAGTTCATGTTCGACATGACCAACAACACAGCCATCTATCTGACAAACATAAATTCTGCTATGACGTAAGCAAAAACAAAAGAAGATAATAACGCAATAAAAATGAAATATACAAACATTAAATGATTATCAAACACGTTGTTTTGAATATCTCAGCATGTATTTGTTCTAACAAATTGAAAATTGCTTGACGTCTCCAACTCGTGCAGAGCTAAAACTTTGATCTCTCAACATTTTTGCCTAAAACCACTTGAAGAGGGTGAAATCAGGGCCTACAGTAGCAACATTTTTGGACATTGAAAACATGTTTGGGAACAGGAAACAACTGATGTAGAGGTCTGAATTTGTGTGTGCATGTAGTCCGGGGTCATAAGTTAATCTACAAAAATTTACAGATCTGTAGCTGCTTCCAAAGACCTGGAAAAAATCGTAAAGTTGGGGAATTATGCCAATTTAGCATATTTTACTGTCCAATATCTCCAGTGGATCTGGATTTTTTAAAAAAATCTTATATTTTGGTAGTAGTTAGTCCTTCTCTTATAAAAAAAACTTCTTTCTCTTATAAAAACAATCTAGTTCTACCATTTTTTTTCTTTCTGAAAGTATAGATGGAAGTATTTTACAATTACTTATAGTCTTTTCGGTAACAGAATAATACTCCTTCATTAGTACATACATAATGGTTTGTATTATGGATGGCCTATTACAGAATTCGGGAAATTCCGGATTTCGGGAAAATTCAGAAATTCGGATTTCGGAAATATTCCGGAATTTAGAAAATTCCGATTTGAAAAATTCCAGAATTTTCTAAATTCCGGATTTTTTCCGAATTCCGGAATTTTCTAAATTTCGGAATTTCTCCGAAATTCAGAAAGTGAAATGTCCGATTCCGGAAAACTTTTGGCCATTTCTTGTTTGTACTATTGGATCCGCCCCCCACCCAGGCTTAGAAGACTCCTCCCAACAAAAGTTGTGGTTGCGCGCCTGCCTCATACGAAAGCCCACAACAGGAGGTACGCCTGGATCTTTCATACTTGCCCGGATTCACGAGGATAAGTTGTGAAAAATGAGACTGCGGTATTGGAATCTGCTCAGTGAGTGTTAAATGCGAATATTGACATTGTTAACAACTTTGTTATATAGTCAAAGGTTTATTTTGTAAATATGATGCTGACCACGTGAAAAAATAAGAGTAATCAGCATGCTGGACAAATACTGGTGTGTTCATCACCTTGAAAGAATAAATGTTGGGGGAGTGTGATGTGAGAGATCCGTACATTGTATAATGCGCTTTGAAACGTGAGAACATTCAAGGTGACTGGATTTCAATGATAATAACATCCATGCGTGTAGAGTAGACGCTGGAAAACGTGAACACACAAAGAAATCTTTTAACACATGTTATGATGGGAGTTTGGGGGTGGAGGGGCTGAGTGTAATACGTATAGTGATTAGGTAACGTGCGTGCAAGATTAACGATTCATTATCACATTATTCGGTGTCAGGCGCTTGGTGTTCACCACCTTCAGACGTGATGTAAATACATCGCATACCACGAGGAATTAACAGTTAATTAGTATCATCAGCACGGCTTCGACCTAACTTCATTTGAGGTATCTTGTTATCATTAATGTAAAAAGTGTTGTTTGTGTGATATGCTTTACAAAAAAAATGGGACAAACTCGCGGCGTACTGTGTTTATAATAACATTCATTAAAAGAAAGTAGTCTGCACCTGTTATAAATGGAGCAACAAATATTAGCTTTTTTTTTCTTTCTTTCTTATTGACAAAACAAAATTGCATAGTGTATTTTTGACAGCAAAATGGTTTTGAATTGATTAGGGATTAGGAATTAGATTTCTGGGCTTTCGCCATCTATGACTATATTAGCCCGTCATGTGTGAGGGATGACGTTCCTCTGCGATCACAGTATCCGAGGAAAGGGAAGTAAGAAAGGATTGGGGAAGGAAGGAAGCGGCCTGGGACCTATATGTTAGGTACCATCCCGGCGTTTTGCTTGGCGTGAATGAGGAAAACCTCATTTAGGGTGGCTGGCCTGAAAAAGCTTTT
This sequence comes from Thermobia domestica, assembly GCF_964235325.1. Taxonomy (NCBI): domain Eukaryota; kingdom Metazoa; phylum Arthropoda; class Insecta; order Zygentoma; family Lepismatidae; genus Thermobia; species Thermobia domestica. The sequence goes on along the minus strand of NC_137457.1, from coordinate 241,270,878 downwards.
AAACTGGGAATCGAACCCGGGACCGCTCGCACCAAAAACGAGAGCGTTCGGCGGGACCACATGTTTCGCAATTGAATATTTGGCTCCATGGCTATACCGAAACTAGAGAATTTTTTGTATTAGATCTGGTTTGGTTAATCTCGTCAAAGAAACAGCTCACTCAGTGCACGATGACCGGGAATTTTGGAATGAATTTTAAAAAAAATGTACCAATAAAAGAAGAGAAAAGAGGATTCGGGGCAAATTAATGGTATAAAGAGATGAAAGTCTCGAACAGTAGAAAAAATAGGTGTTGGAGAATTATGTTTATTCTCAACTGGAAGCAGATTTGACACACCAGGCACTTCCGAAAAATCTCATTCTTTCTCTTTAAGGGTGTCCACTACAGCGAAATTAAACTACCGATAATTTTAGAGTTTTTCTGTAATATCATCAAAACAAAAATATTCGAAAAGCAGAAACGTAGTGAAGTAGACAATACGATTTTGCATGTGATACCTTTACCACAATTCACCTATCTGCTTTTGGTATGCCGCTATTCACAGAACCACAAAAAATGCTAAATCTATCGACAGTTACAAATCGAAAGCAGATAGATGAGTAGTGATAACGGTATCACATATAAAATCGTATTATCTAGTTCACTACGATTTTTTAAAAATATTTTTATTTGTTTTGAAGATATTACAGAAAGCTCTAAAATTAGCGGTAGTTTAATTTCGCTGTAGTGAAGACCCTTAGAAAGAAGTACCAACCTTAAAACCCGAACTCTTATAATTAGTCATGTGAGATGGAGATGGAAGACATTCCCATTTGCTACATATCTCGCTGAAGCAAGGAAAAATTCAGTTTCGACTAAAATGCTGTGGAAAGTGCGTTTCACGATATTGGTCAGCTTTTGAAGTTTTCTTTTTCTTAATATTATCTTTAAATAGCTTATCTTTATTACTTTCTCGTTATGACTTATGCAGCGAAAAGATCAATTATTATATTTGATTATATAACACTTTTATTATAATTTATTGCCAAATGCATTGTTATTATCAGAAATGACATTTACAGTTGCAATTTGTAATGGTTGACTTGATAATTCAATGATCAAACTTTTGCCTCAACGTTGCTGATTAAGATTAATCATTCAAAGCTCTTTGTAGACATTGAACCAATATCATTTGATAGTAGGCTGCTTCTCTGTATAATTTCAATGTCAGTTGTTCAACCAAAACCCTTAAAATAGTCCTTAATTAAAAGCTGTATAATTGTTTACGTTTAACGTTTATTTTTTATGTATTTACTAGCTGAACGTGTTGTCGATTTTAAATTCAGAATCTAAATAAATGGAATAAACACCCATTGTTCCCGGTCTTAATTCAAAACCTTTATTTAATTAAAAGAAAAGCAATAAGAGAAGTAGTTCGTAAAAAATTTCTGCACAACCATTTCATTGCCCTAGTATTCATCCTGTACTATTATACAAACCTGCAGAACCACGAAGTAATGCTGGTTGCATACTGACAAGGCGTTTAGAAAACCGCGAAATATGTGCATACATGTTCTAAATTATTTTCACTCCACAAATCCGACATCGCCCCGAAATGAAAATAAAAAAGGGCTTCGTACTCGATTATATCTGGTGAAGATGTACAAAATTTGATGGCTTTGGGTAAACTCCTTTTTCTATTTGAAAAACTGATGACATACACACATTATTTTAGTACCATTAAAGATTTATTTATTATTTTGTCTACCAACTAATTTGCGATTACATAAATATTAATCCTCAAACATAAGTATGGTTATGGTCCATGTTCAGTGTAATCACTATTCATTTTGAAATAATGAAATTGAAAGACAAAAATGGAATGAAATTGTTTAGTTTAACGTTTCATGTTTATGCTCTGTAAGCTGAAAGAGATGGATGACTTATGAAAGGGAAATGTAGTGAAACTACATTTTTGTGCTCTCCTACCGGGAATCGATATTGAACCCCGGACCATATGCATCAAAAACACATTAAGTAACCACGAGACTAGCGTAGGGGGCTAATAATTGAATTGAAACAATATAATTTAAGTTACGTTACAATAATTTTAAATTTTCCAAATTGCGTGCATGCTTGCGCCATGTATTGACGTCAGGAAGGCATTTTAGTCAGCAGAGCAGTCAGCTATTAGGAATTAACATTACTCACAGACTGAGACGTTTCCCTTTTGGTTATAAGGATAATTAATAACATATTTTCAGCTACTTAGTCTGGACTTTCTTCAAAATTGGTTAATATCGTCATCCTGATCGTACAGATGACCAGGTCGCTTGCATTACCATTTTCGAACTTGTTACTCAAGTCTGGGTCTCGCTTCATATCTACTCTACAGCATTCTTTGCAAACTTTTCTAGTACGCTAATTATGTTCATTACTCGAACTCGAATATACAGTAGTTAGATTGGGATTGCGGTGGCTCAGTAGTAGAGCGTTTACCTCTATTGCATGTGGTCCCTGGTTCGACCCCAGCTGGACTATGTGGTGGACAAACACCGTATGCGTGGCCTCTCGAGGTTCTCCCGTTTCCTTCCACTTTCTTCATATTTCTCATCATCACCGTCTCCTTTATTCTACACGGCATAACCTTGAGACATAAAACTGAAAAAAAAACATTTTTAATTTTTTTCGAATATAGTCACGAGTTCGATTCCCAGTGTGACATTATTTCTTGATGCCATTGCATTTAATCTAGTTCTTCAGAATGTGTAATCTTGCAGAAACGATATTATTTAGTTCCAGATTTATAAATTTACGTGGCATGCACTTCTACCAATCCGGACATTCTGTGCTAAAGTCAAGAACTAGTGTTGCGCACGAGACGAGATTCAAGACAAGAAGTACATTCCCTAAGATGTGCTAGGCATGTGCCATTTAGGTGTCCTAACTACTTTTTAGGTACCCGACACTTGGCACATATGATATTCATGTGCTAAGTATGTACTTCAGCTACCTACAGTTTTAGATGCTTGTTACGCCTAATTGATATTTGCAACTATGTACCACAAATATAGCATTTATGTACCTGGTTCAGTTTCGCAGTCATTTCTTTTTATGTCGCCACTTGGGACATATACCTGTCATGTTCTAGGTACGGCATTTAGGTACATACTGTTTCAGATACCCTAACAGCACAAGATGTGCTAGTTATGCGCTATTTAGGTGTTCTAGAAACAAACACAACTAGAAGCAACAATCAACTTTATTAGATATCAACTGTCGCCGATCATTTGAATGTGAATATGGAAGAAAGTAAATAGACGCTCGTCATTTTGTTGGTTTGGGTACAAAACCTCGCGGCCAGAACCTCGCGGCGACAACCTCGCGGACCAAAACCTCGCCTGGCCAAAACCTCGCCTCCCAAAACCTCGCGCCCCAAAATCTCGCCAGGCCGAAACCTCGCCTGGCCAAAACCTCGCCGCCAAAAACCTCGCGGGACAAAATCTCGCCGGGCCAAAATCCCGCCTGGCCAAAACCTCGCCGCCCAAAACGTCGCGGGCCAAAATCTCGCGGGGCCAAAACCTCGCCTGGCCAAAACCTCGCCACCCAAAACCTCGCGGGCCAAAATCTCGCCGGGCCAAAACTTCGCGCCCCAAAATATCGCCATACCCAAAATCTCGCCCGACCAAAATGTAAATGTTCCAACAGATGATAAGGATGACGGTATAAAAGACGCTGTTTCAGAAGAAGTATCACGGGTATTTGTCCAAGTCCCGCGATACCATATGAAGATTCTATTTCTGTATTAGAGGATTTCAATGTGAAGGTAGGGCGACAGGATGTTTTTAAACTGGTTATAGGGAAAGAAAGTCTGCATAAGGAAAGTAATGACAACTAACGAGGTTAGTTTCGTGAACTTTGGAACATCCAAAAACTTAAAATTTTAACAAAAATCTAATAATATTTATGAAAATATGAAACAATATATGAGTTTTTACGACGTCCTTTGATTATGTCCTATAGGTTAAAGGAGACGTAGATGACCATAATGAAGGAAATGATCGAATAAAGAAAGTGGGAGGAAACGGGAATAACCCGAGAAAGCCCACGCCCACGATGTTTTGTATATTATTATTATTATTATTATTATTATTATTATTATTATTATTATTATTATTATTATTATTATTATTATTATTATTATTATTATTTGTAATGTGGAATTGCATATTAGGAAACACATTGGGTAAATTTTAAAGAAAAGTTTCATTCGCGGCGAGGTTTTCGCACGGCGAGATTTTGGGCGGCGAGGTTTTGGCCCGGCGAGATTTTGTCCCGCGAGGTTTTGGGCGGCGAGGTTTTGGCCACGCGAGGTTTTGGCCCGGCGAGATTTTGTCCCGCGAGGTTTTGGGCGGCGAGGTTTTGGCCACGCGAGGTTTTGGCCCGGCGAGATTTTGTCCCGCGAGGTTTTGGGCGGCGAGGTTTTGTCCACGCGAGGTTTTGGCCTGGCGAGATTTTGTCCCGCGAGGTTTTGGCCGGCGAGATTTTGAACGGCGATGTTTCGGCCGCGAGATTTTGTCCGTATACCCATTTTGTTATCGAATTACATGGCGAGCAGATTTTATCTGATCCCAAACGGTTATCGTCGAGTATACGCGGTTAGAGGAGCACTCTGATGAGCCAAATTCATAAGACCTTAACAATTTCTCTCTCTACAAGCGAAGTTCTCTTCATCGCCTCTGCGGCCAAGTCGGAAGAGCACGCGGCTAGTAATTCAAAGGTTGGTGATTCGCGCCCACCCAGGGGTACATTTTTTTTTTTTTACTTGTGTAAAGTGTTTTTAGACTCTGATTAATGTAAACACGTTACGCATATAGGAGATTTAATATATTTTGGGGGAGTAATTTTGGGTTCATTGACGCTTACGGCATGAGAAACATACCTAGAACCTACTAGGCACGTTCCAAAGGTACACTCATGTCCAAAATTATTGTATCATGTCTATAAATATGTTTTTCTAGGAATATAATTTGCTAATGAATTCGCCTGGTATTTCTTATAATATTAGTATGTGTATAGTCGGCAAAGACATGTATGTGGCAAATTTCATGTCCAAAGAGCAGTAAATAAGAACAATAAAACGAAAATAAAATTTTCTCGTGTATTTAGCAACATTTTATTTTACTCATTATAATTTTCATATTTATAATTCTTTTCCTATGAAATTTACCACAAATATACATACATTTCCAGATTATACACATACTTTCAGTATTAAAAGTGCCCTGGAAAACCATTATCAAATTATATTCTTACAAGAAGACAGTTATAGATATGCGACAATCATTTTAGACATGAGTGTACATGTCAGGCATGTGCCTAGGAGCGGACATAGACTTTGACTATCACTTCCATCTATGTGATTTCTCTCACACAAGTACATAAGGCACATACTGGACACATTCCCATGTACCTGAGGGAATATGATAGGTATATACCTGCTATGTAATTGTGCTATTAGGGTTTTTAAAATTCGAGACGAGACAAGATAAGAAATTTAACGAATTTTTCTAGTTCATCCCAGTTTTAGATCTCAGGCGCGATCCAGAAGGGGGGCTATTGGGGCTATAGTCCGTCTTCACGCTTAGGTATACACTGGATGAAATGTTCTTCAATCCTGCTTTACACTGGATAAAGGTGCAAACTATGGTTTAGCCCCTCCCTTGATCATATCCTTGATCCGCCACTGTTAGATCCCAAATGCTGTTTTAGTGTTATATGATTCAGATTTAAAAAAAAATATAAATAGATAAAGTGATTGTACGAACAAAATGAAGAACATTTATCAACGTTTAAAGATATGCAAGTTGTTACACAATATACTTCAATAAAAAGTATGATTTACATGTTGTTACATCATACCCTTGGAGGACCTCTCGTGACGCGAAAGGATTCTGATACGAGAACTTGTGGATGAAATGAAGTAAGAAAAAAAACGATCTGGGCATCATAATTTTGTACATAAATTTACAAAACGAGAGAGGCCAGAAGACCTTTATGGAGGGAAGAAAGTTATATTCTTACAGAAATTTGAGCGCTGAATTGTAGCGTTTCTGCATCAGAGATAGCTTAATCAAATTTTTAATTTATTTTAAATCTTTTATGTAAAGCTTATAACATTAAGAGGTGGTAATACGTATTTGACACAGAATTATATATACTGTATATCTACGTTTTAGTAATTATTCCAAAGGAGTATTTACAATAATAATAATAATAATAATAATAATAATAATAATAATAATAATAATAATAATAATAATAATAATAATAATAATAATAATATGAACACAAATAGATCATCATAAAGTTACATAGAATTCACAGAAATACTACGGATGTATATTTACTCTCACTTTATCTCCCTGAAGACAACTGTTCCCTGCTGTCTTTTACTATTTTTGCCTGATACCTTCAAGAGACAGACGGACGGATTAACATACCTGATCTATAACACGTCCCATACTTACGCATAGCACAGTTGGGAGGTCTAATAGGATTGTTAGTTCGAAACTTGGATTGGGCACATATTAGAGCGTTGCTTTGCAAAGACTGAAGTATATACAGTAGTTGTGCAGTAACTTTATGAGGCCATGGAGGGCAGCTGCCTTTCTATTTAAGTACTCCGCCGTTCGAAGGAGGCCCACTTGAAGGATTTAGGATTTAGATTTTGGGGCTGTCGGCATCTAAGGCCATTTAGCGCGTCACGTTTGAGAGATGACGTCCCTCGGCGAGCATACTATGCGGGGAAAGGGAAGGAAGGAAGAGGCGTGGGACCTATAAGTTAGGTACCACCCCGGCATTTGCCTTGTGTGAATGAGGAAAACCCAGGGAAATCTCATTCAGTGTAGCTGACCTGAAAAAGCATTTTACATTTTTTCGACCGAGTCACCCAGCGGGAATAGAACCCGGGACCGCTCGCACCGAAGGCGAGAGAGTTAGCGGTTACGCTAAGTGGGGCCACGGCCCACTTTAAGATAAAACTTTGAAGGACACAGTGGCTCAGTAATAGACCGCTTACTTCTGGTGTGTGAAGTCCCTGGTTTAATTCCTGGCCAAGTAAGTCTGTGGTGGACAACATCGTGTCTTTGGGTTTTCTCGGGTGTTCTCCCGTTTCTTCCCACATTCCACCAATTCTGCCATCACCATTCATTTGCATTTATCATCCGTTTCCCTTACCCTAAAGGCATAATCGTGAAGCTGAAAGATTTTTCCTATTGTATTTGATACGATAAAAACATGAATGTATAAATGAAGCATGGAATATATTCACCACATTTCAAAAACAAAAAGAACAAACAAACAAAGAAACAAAAATCTCTTAAATAAAACGAAAACACTGTCTGGGGCTGTTTCAGTAAAATGCCTACTATTAGGGCCGCCTGAAATAATACGTATTTTTTAAGGCTTTAAGTTATGTTAAATATTGCCTCCTCAATATAACCTGTGAAGCATGGGATGGGCCCATCATACCATTTCCAAAAAGAAATTAAAATAGTATAAGGAGTAACGCTGTCTCATTGTCTGAACAAAATATATTTTCCTAAGATGAGGAATAAATGAAATCTTTCCGCTTCTTTAGTAACACGGGAATTGAGTACCCTAGAAATAATAAATATGTTTGTGAATTTCTTAAATATTAGGGGACTAAAATTTCATATTTCATGTTCTCCTAGCGAGGGGCAACAAATACTAATGCTTGCCATATACGAAAAGTTCCAAGTTATAGCACTGTGAAGTAGAAAACCTTATTATTGTAGATTGCATAGGATTCGGAAATATACCAATCCAACAGAATGACACCAATATACTTTTTCGATTAGCTATTGGACAATTTTCACTTTTTACGCTATGAAACACAAAAGAATTTCTTAATTATAGCTCGAGTAGAATATGTTTGCTGGAAAAAAAGATGCAAATTACCAACGTGTGAAGGACGCGCAGTCTTGGAACGTGAATATTTTGGTAGTCAAATAAGACCAGTTTCTAAGTTAACTTCTGCAATGCCGAGTGCTGTGGCACCAAGGTGATCCACATTTTATGGTTGAACAGTTTATTCAGAGCTTAAAATAGTTCATTTAACTTCTATTGCTGAAACGAAAACATTTTCGTTACGTCAGTACTCAGAATTGATCAACTACAAATAGTGTTTGATACAGTATTTCAGATCTTTCATCACTTAATATACATTAATTACACTGATGTTTGGTGTTCAACATTCGTATCTTGGAATTTGTGAATTACAGCGGACTTTACAAAAGGGGAATGAGCAAAGTGTATTGTCGAATTTAAAGGGGGCGTGAGGTTGGAGATAAAAACCATTAAGAACTCATAAAATAAGATTTTTGTGGGGAAAACCATGTAAAGAGAATCTGGGCATGAGTGAAGGATTTTTGAGTTAAAGGGATTTGCACTCCTGTGAATTCTAAAGTTTTATTCTTTCATCGTATTGTACTCAGAAAAATAAATTTAAGCGTATGGTAAATGTTTAACGAGAGTTTTTTTTTTTTTTTTTTTTTTTAATGTAATGAATCTTCAACACACTCCCTACGTGAGTTGATGTGGATCAGTTAAGTTGATGACACCTCTATTCTCTCTTGAAACTATTTCATACGGCTATTAGATATTTTTTTTATTATCTTTCTTAACCCTTTAGATACTAACATGAAATATAAATACACAGCGGATTGTTCTGCTGAATATGGATACGGCATATAAACACATATGAACGGAGAGGGCAGGTGTGGTTCATAAGCCTCATTTGTGTTTAATTTGTCTAATAAATCATTCAATATTTGATCATAGGCTTGGATTGCTTTTAGGGCGTCCATTTTTAGCAGCTTTGAAGAAAAATAAAGCCTGCTCAACTTCGGTGTACACAGTATTCTTTACAGTTCCACAAAGAAAGATGCCTAAGGTGGTTAAACCCGGAGATCGAGATAAACACTCCGCAGTACTTTCTATTCGTCCTCTCCATCTCTCAGGGAATGTACAGCCGAAGATCCCTCGCATCGGAGCGAAATTAGAGTGGCGCCTCATCATGTTGAAGATAGTACAATTTTCCCTCTTCACTGCACCGCTCCAAAGGTTCACAGCACACTTTCATTTTACTAGTCCTCACATAGTATAGAGTTTGCCCTAACACACCAGCACCAAGAACTTGGCTCTTCGATCACCGCCTGACCGTTGTTAACCCTGACATCCGAAGTGTTTCCAACACCAGGTGTTTCTATTACTTTGATAACTATCTGTATTCTCTGCTTGCGAAATATCGTCATGAGCGCAGGTGCAGTTTCCGTTTTATTCCAATAGATGAAATGAAGTTTAGGATAACATATTTGTGCACTTACGAAAAGGAAAATTGTGTCATGAGATCTTGGCACCCACTATTTGAAATTTAAAGTGTGCTAAACAAAGATGAGGAATTTAAAGGTGATAAGGCTAATGTACTTCACCTACCAATTTAAACAGTAAAGAAACAATTATAGTAAAGATAATGAAAGAAGAGATGATATGAGCGTTTATATTTGGTATCTCCATTGTATGTTTTGAGGAAAGTTCCTTCTATTGAATTCAACGGAAAATACTCATCTTTGCACGAGGAGTGATCACGCAGTTAATAATTGAAAAGAAATGAGTCACGTTTATTTTGGTGTAATTTCCGTGTGTCTCGGTAGAAATCATTGACATTTATAATAACTTGTTAACTTTTATACAGTGAAAGTTTAGCTTCTCTTAATATCTTTCCAATTTTTTTCTTTTTAAAAGAAAGTTGTTTATATTTACTTTTTTGGCTGTATTATTTCACATTCTGTAATTACTCTGGCTAAAAGTTAAAAAAAAAAAAAGTGTTATAAACAGGATCTGCAAATTTGTGGAATCTTAATGGAAATACTTTTGTTTGTAGAAAAAGTTGAAGGTAACTCTAGTTACAGATAAATGAATCACCGTCTTCATATACTTTATACTCTCCTCACGATTTTAAAGGATAGTGCACAGGTCCCAGGTACCTGATATACCAGGTCCTGGGTTCGATTCCCTATGGGGGAGCATCGTCCATACTATAATAATGGAATCAGTCATTTCGAAAAGGCCATATGTCCACCAAAGTAAATTGTTGAGGAGAAAGAAAAAAACTTTGGATTGCAAACTTGACGTGTACAATGGCATCGATGGTATTGAGGCAATACCCAAGTAATATTTTCGTTGTCAAACGGTGTGCCAACCGTTGTTTATTTGTGGTAAAGACACTATCAAAATGCCAACGGCAAATTCGACAATCCATCAACCATCGATGCCAACAGGCGAAAACAAAACAGTGGTTCAACGTAGGTACACCGTTGTTACGGCAACGCATCGAAATACGATGTTCTATTTTGTTGTCACAATGTTGGCGTTCCGTAGGATAACGATCATTGGCCAACTGTTTTTTTTTCACGTTGGTGTTTTGTTGGTATTCCATTGGCCCAACCACACCATAGTTGGTAGATTGTAGGATAACGATCGTTGGCCAACTGTGATTTTCTCGTTGGCATTTTGTTGGAATTTCGTTGGCCCAACTCCTCCATGGTTGGCACACTGTCGTCCATTGGTTGGTTGGAAATAGTTGTTGGCAGAAGGATTTGCAGTACCGCCAAAATCACCGTTGGCCAACCAACTATGGTCGGTTGGCCCAACCATTTGCCAACCCAAAATGCTACTTGGGTAGTGTAGGATATGTAACATAATGCCACCATACAATTGGTCTTTTCACAGAGGATACCCATCTCAAATTTGCACTAAAATGAAAATGTGAGGATGAACATATGGCCTTTTCGCAATGACAGATTCAATTCAGTTTCATTTTGAAGCAGTTATATACAGGGTGACCCAAAAGTAGGTATACAGTGACACCTAAATCTTATTAGACGCGCAAGTATTCGAAATGTCCTTAGTCAACATTTTAATGTTCTCTAAACCTATCCGGAAGGCTGCTACACATATTACCACACAAACTTTTGTCCGAAACAATATCTTACTTGTTTTCGAATCTGTTTTATCAATTATCCCTGGTACGATAAATTCTTAATCGTGTTGGTGCATGTTCATAATGTACGAACATGCTCAGCACTTTTCCACTAGGTTTTATGATCCCGTTTTCTTTCCTCTTCAACCAAATGACCAGCTATCTCATTCAGGAAATTAAGATATCTGAAAAGACAAAGAGAAAAAAAGTAACAAACAAGTTATGTCAATACTATGACTGTATACCTACTTTTGGGCCACTCTATGATTTATGGCACATACAATTACAATGCTCCAATTACAAGTAATTTGAGTACGTGAAGAGTCATGTATACAAATCAAATAATCGGAGCATTGAATGGAAAAAATTATACACGGGGTCTGATACGAGGGGTACCTGGTTCGATTTCCGGCCACGCGAGCTTCTGGTTGGCAACAGTGCGTCCATCTGTTCTCCCGGTGTTCTTTCCTCTCAAGTTCTCATTCCACCAATTCCTTCATAATCTTTCATGAGTCGTCTGTCTCTTTCAGCTTAAAGGGCATAATCGTGAAGCGTAAAGCTGGAAATTTCATTTCCTGAAACACTTGTTTGAACATAATAAAAGTAGTGATAACATTTGATTAAACAAGTTAATTAGCTCTTTTGATTAAAGTAACACACTGTTGATAGTTGTTTAGTTCAGTATGAAATAGAATGAAATTTATAATTTAACATTCCAGGATTATGAAATGAGGCTATGGGAGACGGTAATAATAACGAACGAAATGGTGGAATGAAGAAAGTGGGAGGAGACGGAAGAATCCCAAGAAAACCCACATACAATGTTTGTCCATCACAAAGTCTGTTTGGTGCGAACTGGGGTCAAACCATGGACTCAATGCACCAGACATGAGCGCCCTAGTACTGAGTTACCACGGTTTCCCTTTTTGATTCAAAGAAACGTGGACCATAGATGTACGGTTACCATTTTGCTTCATAAACATCTTGCTTCAAATGTAGCGTTCGGCCATGAAGTTATTATTTTAAAATAAATGTTGCTTTTTTTTCGATGATTTGTTTTTCCAGTTCTAGTTATATTGCCAAAAGTAGAGTATCTGCTGTATTTTTATTATTACACTTTTATTGAAATGAACTAGTCTTCAGCTAGTTGAGGGCTCCGTCCCCAAACCCTCGCGCTTGCTCAGCCTATGGCCTCGCCTCTTAAACCTCACAATTCTACGGAATTTCAGATTTCTTTTCCTATTTCAAATATCTAAAAGATAAGATTTTATATCCCAAGAAGACGCCTATTCCATAGTTTAGACCCCTTAAAAACTAAATATATGCACTTTTGCCAATTTTCCTGTGGGTTAGTACCGGGAGGCTATAATCTTGTCAAATTTCATCGTTCTGATCCTGCCGTAAGTGCCTAAACATTTTGGGGTGTAGATGTTCCATATAAATAGCATGGGAAAGATTTTGCAGTTCCCTATAAAAACCACTCTAAAGTTGAAAATTTTTATTTTGGTGATTTACTTAGTTAGGCTAACGAAAACGTGCAAGCACACCAAATTTCAACTTTTTATTCCAATTCCAAGTATCTAAAACATGAGATTATAGGTTTAAAAAAAAAAAACTTAAATAACATGAGGAATTTTTCATCCTTTCAACTTTCTACGTCAACAGGAAGTACCACTTTAATTCATGTCAGTTTATGTAGTTTTATATATAGTTAGGATATTCTAAGAGGAAGAGGGTATACAAATATTTTCCTATAAACCTATTCTCCCCGCGCGAAGAACAGGGATTTCAGCTAGTGTATATACAAAAATGTTCGCAATATTGTATTGCTAGCTTTTATGATAAGAATGCCAGGTTGACGAATTCAAAGTTGATTTGCAGACGTTTCCATCCCTGAATCAGTATTTTTTCCCCCTTCTACAGTGATACCTGTCCAGTAAGAAAGAGAAAACTAAAACACCTCTAAATCCAATTGACAATTGAAGAAATTGCTCAAATTTGTTCAAAACTGAATCAAATGTAGTGCGCATACATACGTATTTGTATTTTTGGTGTGCTGATAAATTATGTTTTATTATACTTAAATTTAATAATTAAATATTGTTTTTCAAGAGAGCTCAGAAATCCAACACCGTTAACTTTTATAAATTCACAATCACAGGAAATATCGATCAAACTATATAGATTCTAATTTTAGATAAGAGAAGAATTAACATTTTCTCTTGTCGTGATTTATAAAGTGTATATGGTGCACTCTGTTTTCCGTTTTCCTCATACTTTATTTTCTTCATGGCCATCTTGAAAGCTTGATTACAACGAATTTTGTTATGATACTGCTCTGAGTATTATGGCAGTATCTTATCTGCATTAATATGAAACTTATCATAAAAATAACGCTTCATAACCTTGATAAACGCATATGATCAATGATCTGCATCTGTTTAACAGAGATAATTTCACTTTATTTATGTACATTATTAACGTTCGCTTAAAACTTGTATCTTTGACAGAATGCTACGAAGAGCCGCAGAGGTAGGGAACTGAAAACCGTTCTTTAGATTGTGCTGACGAGTCATGGAGGCAGATGTGAGTCAAGACTTCCAGGATTACTGGAATGAATATAGGATTATTGAAGAGACGAAAGTATTGGATGATATTCTGGATGAAGAATATGGACCAAGGAGCTATGACGGTGAGTATTTTATTTGACTTTTAATTTTAGTTTTAAATATTTGTGTATATATACAGAAGGTGTTCGTAAAGTTACTGTGCACTATAAATAAATGCTTCTATGTAAATAATGTATGACCTACAAACCAAATTGTATCTATACATACGAGACATTCTAAGGAAGAACTTCGCTACACTAACATACAGAAGCATTATGCAGACATATTTCTATGTCTGAAGATGTCAGTTTTAGCATCTTTTAGTCAAAGCATTTCCAAGTGTTCGTTTCAGTTCACAAAATCTTCCGGGTACTCTGTATATGAATCATTAAAAAAAAGCTCTTAATTCATAGCAAAATAAATGACTGAAAATAACTATACAAAAAGCATTAGTAGAAAGAAAACGAGATATTTCGAGTCCAACAGAGAAGGAAATGTTAAAGTATGGCTGCAAAAAGAACGATCCAATGAAGTGAGTTTTTTTTTTTTTTTTTTTTTTTTGATTTAAGCTAATCTGTTGCGGAAAATGGTGATTTGGACATAAAAATTACACAGAGAATGCAAGAGGGGTGGCGAAATTGGAAGAAAGTACTGTGTGTGGAATTGTGCACAGAGAATAGAAAAACGCTTGTAGCGTACGGAAAAACGTAGGTAGCGTGCGTAAATCATTTAGTTTTTGGACTTTACGTATGGCTATATGTAACATCCTGAACGTATAGCTGAAAACATATGTTTTATAATACTTTCCGTATAAGTGTTCCATATAATATGTACTTTCCGTACAAAAGAAAGAACTGTATATAGGTGGTAATTATCTCACATACAGATGGACGTATATAACATAGGGGAGGGAGGGGTAGCCCCAGTCAGGGCCATATAGCGTGAAAAACTTGTCGTAAATTGAAGCAGATGATGGCACCTTACTGGCAGCTGTCAGATAAACTAATTTTGAGCGCGACGCCATTGTATTAAATGAAGACGTGTTGCTTTTTTTTTTCGCTGCGTTTAATGTAATATTAGGCAAAATATTCGACACTGTAAATACTATTCCATTTGATAATTTTATTAAGTGACTTTTTAGGTAGACACTATGCTTTCGTAGTTCTAAAGTAATCTATAAATTAATGCATTCATTTGTTTGTTGGTGTTGACCGTGTTTCACTCAAAACATGCGTTTTGGGTAGCCTCGGTCAAACGGATGGGGTAATGGCAATCAGTGACCGGGGCTCCCCGACATTAAAATAAATGATAATAAATAAGTCTTGACAATCAAGCCCCAAACAAAGCTCTTCAAGTGTAATCTAACTCAGAGGCCGTGTGGGAAATAACGGTCAATTGAGTATGTTCATATTTTAGTTTTTAGCTTGGCAATGAAATTAGAGATGTATTTTGAAATTGGTCACAATAAACTAGACAGAATTGCCTATAAGATCGACTTATCAAGGAAACTTTTCGTGCTTTACGATCTAGATTATAACGATTTTTGCTTAGGTGACCACCATTCCCCCATTCTCCCCTATAGAAAAGATAGTTGACGTATGTAACACAGGTATACGTATGTAATATATGGAAGATTGTTAGATGTCAGACATCCTGCAGCGACATGATGAGACATCTGAGCGAGAGAAAGGCAGTACATGTGTTGTATATATATAACGTATGCTCCATACAGATTTCCGTAGTAAACACGTGGATCCCGTATATTTGTACAGTCAGAAATAATATGAAGTATAGGTTGGAGGTATAAGAAATGATAGCTCCAACCTATACTTAATATTGTTTCTGACTGTACAATATACCGCTGTCTGGACAACGGATTTTTTTTCAGTGTATGTCACTACAGAACCACGGTAGAGAATGAAGGGATTAATTACAAAAGAGTAGTAAGGTTACTAATGATATGCGGAGCAGAAACACGGCCAATAAAGAAAGCACAGAAAAGAATATTAAATGTTATCAAAATGAGAGTGCTACGATGGATATGTGGGATAACAAGAAGAGACAAAGTGAGGAATAAGAGAGTAAGGAAAACAACCAAGGTTGCAGAGATATCTAAGAAGATCCAAGAAAGGAGACTGCAGTGGTATGACCATCTAATGAGTAGAACAAACGACTATGTGATCAGAAAAAATGATGGCAACGGACGTGGATGGGAAGAAAATGAAATGAAATCTTTGAGTTTAACGTCCCAAAATTATACCTGTTATTCTAAGGGAGACCAATCGGAAACCGACCATTAGGAAGACCTAGGCGCAGATGGGAGGACAATATTAAGATGGATCTTGCAGAGATTGGAATATAGAGTAGAAACTGGATGCAGTTAGCTAAGGATAGAAGTCAGTGGAGAGCTTTTGTGAACGCGGCATTGAACCTCCGGGTTCCATAGGCCATAGAGTTAGTTAGTTAGTTTATTCTAAGGGAGATGGTGGGGGCAAGCGAATGAGTGATTATGGAAGAATTGGTAGAATGAGAAAGTGGGAGGAAACAAGAGTACCCCGAGAAAACCCACTAGTACGATGTTGTCCACCACAAACTTACTTGGCCGCGAATTGAGCCAGGGACCCCACGTACCAGAGATAAGCGCTCTACCACTGAGCTACCCTGCTCCCTATGGAAAGAGAAGGTAGAGGGAGATGAAAAAGGAAATGGATTGATATAGTTAAGAATGACTGGGTGGAAAGAGAAGGTAGAGGGAGATGAAAAAGGAAATGGATTGATATGGTTAAGAATGACTTCAGGGAGAAAATTCTAACGGGATGAATTCCGAGACATTTATGGAGGAGACTCATCAGAAATGTCGACCCCACATCAGTAGGAAAAGACGGAGAGGAAGAAAAGTAGCAAGACAAGACATAAAATAATATGAAAATAGTTTAAAACCTGGCAAGTATTTAAGTCAATACTGTATTTATGAGCGTACGAAAATTTAATGTTCTTCGTTAGCAGATTTTAAGTTTGCAGCTATTTTAATAGAAATTAAAAATTGAGCGAGTCCTACATTCTGCCACATTACAGTAAGTACAGAAGCAAGAGAAATATATCATTGGGGTATGTGCGTGTCTAGTATCTACGTGTTCACGATAACTTACGTAAAGTAGTCGCGATTGTGTTTACATTGGGAACGCGTTTCTTTTAAGATCTCGTAATCCAAATTGGTGCTTGGGATTGATATAGATCAAAGACAGAGATGTTAATTTAACCAGCCCTTTTGAAAGAAAAGTAGTGTTCGCTTCTATATGGCTGTCGACGAAAGTACGAACTTAAGTAAACGCAGAAAATATTTAATTTTGAGGATACCGTAAGTCAACTTCAGTTACATTGAAATCAGTGGTCGAAGTGAGATGGTACCCCTGGTTTTTCAGTAATGAAGTCATACCGTCTCTGTTTTTTCAGTGATCAAGACAATATTTAAATAGCCGGTATGTTGAGTCAAAATCATAATAAAACATACCGCCTCTGCTTTTTTTTTCACTTCGAACACTGATTGAAAATTGCATGTATCTATACCCAATTCATACTAATACTACGGGAATGAAGATTGACAAGATGTATCACTGGCCGCAGTTCGTATGAGGGAAACATAAGAATACGAGGTTTATTTTTCTGGTGATAGGGAGTGTAGTATGTAATAAAATGGAAAGAGCTTTATTTTTTTTATTTGTAATATTTGCAAAAGTACACGAAATTGACTCAACGTCAATAATATTTCAATTTTAAAGATAATCACTGCATTCATTTAACTTCTTATAGAAGACATCTGGACAGGTACGTGAAGAACAAATTGAATGATAAATATATATATATTTTTGAATGAACGGTCATTTTATTCTATTGTTGTCGTTGTAAGGTTTAAAGTAATAACTTCTATATCGAGTGTTTTTCCATTCTGTAGAAGACAAAAGATGTGATAGATGGTAATTATAATGATGAAGTAAATGGCATATTGAGTTGATAAGATATTTTTTAAATAATTTTATCAGTGAAAGTATGTATTCAATGGTATCAAATGCACTTTATGAGTCCCCATCAAAAGAGAACAACAAAAATACCGCAAGAGATCGAATCAAAAGTGTAGGATGTTAATGAAATTTACCGACAAACTTTAAGAGCTGATTTCTAACACCAAAATTAGAAAAAAAAAAAAAAAAAAAAGAAGAAAAAGTTTATGTGGATATGTGGGGAAAGTTTATAGTCTCGGGGCTAGTGTGTCCGAAGCGTGTAGAAATACATTACAGCACGCATCTGAACACAAGAACCGTGGAACTGACGTATTCCGAGTTCACTGCTGTCTATGCTTATCTTTTGCATACTTTGGACGCACATATCTGGGAATTCGTTTGGGGCTTGTCTAGAAATTATGTCCTATGGGGAGTGCTTTGCACACCATTGCGTATTGCTGAAATATACATTTTTGGATGGCATATGTATGACTTTTTTTTTTTTTTTACACCTATATGGTCCACCGCCTCACGGTTCCTCATGTTCTAATTAACGCGTTACATTTTTTTTTTTTTTTTGCACAGCCCTAATTCAGAAATTATGCACTTTTCTTTACAGGTCCATATGATTCGCCCCCTTATTTTGATGTGAGGAATCGCCCGAAATACATTGTCCATATAGTTCATTAACACCCTGTAGAAGTATTTGGTCTATTCTAAGAAGCATATATTTATAGACTGCGCGACAACCATTTATACCAGCGTCGCGATTATTTTTACCTTTGTATATCGTAGGGACATGAGCCAAAACTAGAACTAAATTTTTTCTGTCTTTTCAATGATTTTTCTGAGTCTTCTTCTTTTGGACCCACTAACAACAATGAGATTTACATCTGCCGTTTCTGTTCGTGTGTTTCGATGTAGGAACATAAAGCAGCAGACAGTGTGTCTATTTACATAGTAGTTATTTATGATGGTTGAGTATTTCTGTCCAGCTTACCTTTGTGCATTCTCACACTCTGTCAACAAGTAGAATATTTTCTCTTTAATGTTCGTTTCTAGTAGATTTAAAAGGAGTAGCAGTGTAACGTTTATACTGCGTGAAGAAGTTTGTTTTGTTTAACGTGATATTTTCTCAGTTAATATTAAATCGGGGTGACCAGACGTCCCGTTTTAGCCAGGACAGTCCCTTATTTTCAACCGTTGTCCCGTTATTTTCTGATTCTCAAACGGGACGCTTAAATGTCCCGTTTTTAAGCAAACATGACCCATGTGTCCCGTAATTATTATTCAAAATATAAATGGTCAATGCAAATTCTACACTCTTCCGTAGTAACACTCATTGGGAAGGTTCAGCCGTGCGTAGACTTCTGAATATTCAAAGAATTGAGTGTTCTGTGGTTCAAGTGGGAATCGAGTGGGAATTCTGAGTGTTGAAGTAGTTAAAAGTATTTTTGGGTAGTACTTAAGTTAGAAACGCTGTTATCATTCTTACTTATGTATTTTGTAAATTGAAAACACTGCTCAGTCCCAAAATGCAATGTGGAAGTCCTTCCCCCCTTTCCCCTACGTCACCAATTCGTATGCGTCCCGTTTTTAAAAGTAAAAATTCTGGTCACCTTGCCGATTTTAGTAGAAAGATTAGAGGAAAGACGGAATATTGGAATATATTCTTGGGACGTTTAATTGATTGCAAAACTCTGATTCTTGCTATATATTACCGCTTTTACTCTATAGAAATCAACACTAAAAACAGGATAAGGTTGATTTCTGTTACTTCCGGTTTGCGTAGTGTGTCAACAGAGAAGATGGTACCTATTCTTAAAACGCTAAATCGACTTTTAAAAATCTCGCTACCTCTTAATTTTTTTTTTTTTTTTTTTTTTGCTTTATGTAAATCAATATTGAAACTGGAAAATATAATGGATTTCTATCACTTCCGGTTTTAATAGATAGTTAAGGATGGAGGTGAAATGTATTCTTGGGATACTTAACCGATTGCAGAAACTGCTTCTCACTATTTATTAACGTTTCTGCTCTATAGCGAACAAGTTAAAACCAGAAATGGTTGATCTTTACCACTTCCGTTGAATGGATCGCCTCCATCAACGAACTCGTCTTCTAATTTTCGGCCGTCTACATCTTGCTCAAAATTGATGCTAATCCATTAAGTAGTCCTTGAGATTATGTCTCTCAGACGGACAGACGGACGGACAGAGTAAATATATATATATATATCAGTTTTGGTAAACTAAACCTCTTAACCCTTAATTAAGTACTACGCTTTTTTTTTGTCACATTACTACTACGCGGACTCTGTCAGACTCCGAACAATATATTGCGGAAAAAGTACTGACACGTTATTAATTTTCGCATATACTGTACACTCAATATAACCAAGACGTAGTGGAAGCGACAATTTGGAGAGGCGGTAGAACGGGAAGTTATGACGAACGCGTAGTACTTAAGGGTTAAAAAGAAAGTAAAAAAAAGACGATGAGAAGCTATATATATTGCTTGCAATATAATCCACGCCTTCTAAAAGAATGATTGCTAACAAAATCATCCTCCTCTCCTAAAAGAATGATTGCTTGCAAAATCATCCCTATCTTTTAAAAGAATGATTGCTTGCAAAATCATCACCCTCTTCTAAAAGAATGATTGCTTGCAAAATCCTCCTCCTCTCCTAAAAAAATGATTGCTTGCAGAATCATCCCTGTTTTCTAAAAGAATGATTGCTAACAAAATCATCCTCCTCTCCTAAAAGAATGATTGCTTGCAAAATCATCCCTGTTTTCTAAAAGAATGATTGCTTGCAAAATCATCATCCATTTCTAAAAGAATGATTGCTTGCAAAATCCTCCTCCTCTCCTAAAAGAATGATTGCTTGCAGAATCATCCCTGTTTTCTAAAAGAATGGTTGCTAACAAAATCAACCTCCTCTCCTAAAAGAATGATTGCTTGCAAAATCATCCCTGTTTTCTAAAAGAATGGTTGCTAACAAAATCATCCTCCTCTCCTAAAAGAATGATTGCTTGCAAAATGATCCCCATCCTTTAAAAGATGATTGCAAAATCATTATCCTCTTCTAAAAGAATGATTGCTTGCAAAATCCTCCTCCTCTCCTAAAACAATGATTGCTTGCAGAATCATCCCTGTTTTCTAAAAGAATGATTGCTAACAGAATCCTCCTCCTCTCCTAAAAGAATGATTGCTTGCAGAATCATCCCTGTTTTCTAAAAGAATGGTTGCTAACAAAATCATCCTCCTCTCCTAAAAGAATGATTGCTTGCAAAATGATCCCCATCCTTTAAAAGATGATTGCAAAATCATCATCCTCTTCTAAAAGAATGATTGCTTGCAAAATCCTCCTCCTCTCCTAAAAGAATGATTGCTTGCAGAATCATCCCTGTTTTCTAAAAGAATGATTGCTAACAAAATCATCCTCCTCTCCTAAAAGAATGATTGCTTGCAAAATCATCCTCCTCTCCTAAAAGAATGATTGCTTGCAGAATCATCCCTGTTTTCTAAAAGAATGGTTGCTAACAAAATCAACCTCCTCTCCTAAAAGAATGATTGCTTGCAGAATCATCCCTGTTTTCTAAAAGAATGGTTGCTAACAAAATCAACCTCCTCTCCTAAAAGAATGATTGCTTGCAAAATCCTCCTCCTCTCCTAAAAGAATGATTGCTTGCAGAATCATCCTTGTTTTCTAAAAGAATGATTGCTAACAAAATCCTCCTCCTCTCCTAAAAGAATGATTGCTTGCAAAATCCTCCTCCTCTCCTAAAAGAATGATTGCTTGCAGAATCATCCCTGTTTTCTAAAAGAATGATTGCTAACAAAATTATCCTCCTCTTCTAAAAGAATGATTGCTTGCAAAATCCTCCTCCTCTCCTAAAAGAATGATTGCTTGCAGAATCATCTCTGTTTTCTAAAAGAATGATTGCTTGCAAAATCATCCCTGTTTTGTAAAAGAAAATACGAATTTGTAGAAAGTTTATGTTTCCCTTCAGTATGAAACTTCTAGATAAAACACTGTCCTTTGGTATTGATATCTACTTCCACTTGAAACGCCCCAATTCATTTACAGGACGAATAGTTTATAAATTAATAGAGAATGTGGATAATTTAAATACATGTTCCCAGTAGGCTACATTCCAGGTAATCTACTGTTACAACAGCATTATACAATGCCTTTATGATGTGTAGGCCTATTATGTGTTGTCATGCCTTTGAGTGTCAGTGGTGCTTTGGATTTTGATGTTCCAGTGATGATGATGTATTGTTACAAAATCGGAAAACATCATCCACTTCCGTTGCACTTTCTTTCCTGTTCCGTTGGTTTCAGTGAAATAGTGTCTAAAATAACAGAAAAGAAAAGTGAATTTTGTGGTGCATGAAATAAAAAGGTGTGTCCTCTTGTTTCATTTCCTTGGATATCATGATACATTGGCGGAGCACTAGCGGTTCTAGTAAGAAAGTATACTTAGATGAAAAGATTTGCAAAGATACATAGCGGTTTTCTTTTCTCCTCACTTCTTCAGTTTTATTCTAAAGAAAATTATCTCAATATTAAGGTGGTTTAGCGACGTATTTTATGTGTATCTTATGAAAATGAGAGTAGTTTGTTTTGTCGAGCCACCGTTTTGTAATGTAAATTGTTTGGTTGAAAAGCTATATGAGACGGATACCTACAGTTTAGAACTTAATCCGAACTACCGTAATGCGTTCGAAATTTTTATGCTGGCCCTTTTGCATCAAAAGTACGTGCCTTTACCTACCAGATCAACGGGAAAGGCTTGCTTAAGAGACGCAGAGACATACATTTGGGGCATTTAATACTGCGACGAGTAGCAGATTCCTTCCTTTATACATGGTGTTTGGAAACAACTTTTGAAAAATGATTTCTCACACGGAAACATGAAAAAATTATAGACCAACATGGATGGACAAACCTTCATTTCGGAGTTATAGCTCCCTAAAATTTGAAATGGAATGAAAATGAAATCTTTCAGTTTAAGATCTCAAACCTTTAGGCTAAGGGAGACGATGATTAAGGCAAATGAATGATGATGGAAGAAATGGTGGAATGAGAAAGTGAAAGGAAAGGGGAGTACTTCGAGAAAAGCCATGGACACGATGTTGTCCACCACAAACTTACTTGCGCAGGGATCAAACCAAGGACCCCACGCACTAGAGGTGAGCGCTCTACCATTGAGCCACCGTGCCCCGAACCCCGAAAATTGAGCGATGAAACAAAGGGTTGTAACTGAATAACGAGAGATCAAGATTGGACAAATGAAGATAATGAATATTTTGAGTCTACATTCGATTGCCAGAAGTAAATATGGAATATGTACCAGTTTTCAGTTTTTGATTTATCATTTTTTGTTTGAAGAAAATTTCACGGATTTTCTCCTATATTTCATATTTAACTCTTGAGACCACACTGTTCCACATTCATTGGTATATTGATGAAATCTAAGCTCAAATAATTATTATGTTTTTTTTTATCCGACCTTTAACTGATATTTCGGTCTTGAGCTATGACTCCTTATTTCATCGTTTCTCCTAACTTTTCAACGGGCTATAGTTCAGAAATGAAAATCTGTACACTCATTGGTATATATATATATATATATATATATATATATCTTCATGTTGAAAGAAGTGCTAGAGGGTATGGTGGCAGGAAAGAGAGGGAGGAGCCGAAGGAGACTACAATTAATGGACCGATATCAAAACAGAAAAATCGTACATGAAGACGAAGAGGTTAGCGGAAGACCGTAGAGCACGGAAGCTTCTCAATTGCCGCAAGTGGTCTGCCAATAAGGGCAGAATACCTATGTTGATGATGATGATTTAATTTTATTATTCAGGAAACATTTTCTAAAATTTGTTGAAATTGTTTGCGAGCATATTGCACAAATATTTTCGATATTCAAAATGCACTTGTGAATTATATTGTCTTTAAAATTTCAAAACAAGGAATGATCATTTCCATGCAGAACAATGTTTTATCAGGAAAGTAACTTTCTCAAGGTAGAAATACACAATATACAGATAAATTAATTGCTTCCCAGTATTTCAGCTTTGCATTTTTTTTTTTTTTTTTTGTCAAACGTAATTAAAATAATAAGATGTACTTTGTATTCAGAATTTCATTCATTACTTTTTTCTTTCCTTTCTTGTCTTTATATTGCAAAGATAGTCAATCTTAAATGTGGAACGAAGCACACATCAAAACTTTGATTTACTTCAAACAAGTTTATTTTAATGTTAGTGAAGAGTTATCTCATTTGTAGACAGATTTTGTTTTTCAAACTATTGTAATGTCTGAAGTCCTTGGTTCGTTGTTTTAAGAATTTACCGTCCTTTTCAGCACTACGGCTATGTGAGACTCAGACTGACACAGAGTTCACATTGAACTTGAAAGTCAGGGAAATTCAGTAAAATGCTTCAAGACATACTTGCTGCTTAAAAATTATTTATTAAAGAAATGGTTACAAATTTCCTAAATAAGTATAAAGTATCCGCGTATACGGTGATGTATTGAAATGGACTTTAGATAAAGGTTTTCATTATGTTAGGAGTAAGACGACAGTACGCTGTAGTTAACGAGATATTACTCAAGATTATGATTAATTATTAATTTTAATTTTTGTTTAATATTGTCCAAAGATATGACATACTCTAGTCAAAAGAAGATCGAGTTAAACAAGAGGAAATGCTTGAAGACGGATTCTGATGCGTAATTTTCGAAAAAAAATTGATGAAAAACAAATTTTAATGTCGCCGAAGAACATGTCAATTCTTACGATTAATTATTGATAGTTTTTGTTACTTATTTATTTTTGAATTAAAAGATTTAATATATTTCAATCAAAAAATTTCTTGTACACCTTATATCTGGAAAACTCCATATAGTGTAGCCAAATTCAAACTACCACTTAAACTCAGTATGATGTGCTTATTCCGTAGAAAATACGAAAACTCGATTTTGGGGCCGGTCAAAAATTTTGTGACTCCTGATCCTAAACCTAATTATTAGCCAAGATCGCAATCTTTCGATTCATTTTTTGGAACATTCCAAAAATTCTTGTTGTATTATAAAGGCCTATGTAAAAAGATAAAATATATCGTCAAGTATCTATTTTTGTTTTGTCTCATCCTAACGATGACACGATGACACACATACTGGGTTTTATTAGTGTTCAGTGTCAGGTAAAGTCACCCAAAACATCATATTACACAAACTAATAAAATGAATGTTTTCGCATGTATACGAACAGATAGACATTCTGTTCGATTATTTGGTTGGTTGCTTTAAGAGTTTACCGTCGTTTTCAGCACCACGGGTATGTGAGACAAGACTTACACAGGGTTCACACTGAACTTGAAAGTCAGGGAAATTCAGTGTAATGCTTCGAAACATACGGAAAGTCAGGAAAATTTAGTGAATTGCTTCAAAACATACCCAAAGACAGGGAATTTCAGTGAATTGCTTCAAAACACACCTAAAGTCAGGGAATTTCAGTGAATTGCTTCAAAACATACCTAAAGTCAGGGAATTTCAGTGAATTGCTTCAGAACATACCTAAAGTCAGGGAATTTCAGTGAATTGCTTCAAAATATACCTAAAGTCAGGGAATTTCAGTGTTGCTTCAAAACATACCGAAAGTCAGTGAAATTCAGTGAAATTCTCCCAAATATACCGAAAATCAAGAAAATTTGTTATATTTCACAGAAGAGTTGGCTTTTTTTAAATTAAAAAAAAATATTATTTTTGACTACCCACAGAAGATATTAAGAATACCTAAAAATAAAATGAAATCAAATGAAATTTTAAAATTATATAACGTCTCACGATTATGTTCTTTAGGCTATGGAAGATGATGATTAAAGGAAATGAAAGATGATGGAAGATTTGGTGGAATGAGAAAGTGGGAGGACAGGGGAGTATCACGAGAAAATCTATGGGCACGATGTTGTCCACCACAAATTTACTTGGTCGGAGATCGAACCAGAGACGCCACGTACCAGAGGTAAAAACAACTCAAAAATTAATATATTCCAAAAGGCTGAAAGAAGAATTAAAAGAAAACAAATAAATAAATTTAGAGCAAACGTGCCACAAATCATGTAAGTTTATAAAATTTCCTCGTATCGCAAGTAGTCTAAAAGAGTGTTTCCCAATCTGTGGTCCAGGAACTGGAGTGTTTCTACAACTAATCATAATTATTAGTGTTTTCAGATCAGAGGCAATTTACTTAGTCATGCAAATTCAAGGAAAGTCAGGGAAATCAGTACCAGAATTTCAGTGTGAACTCTGATACAGTTTAACATGGGATCCGAACCGCGTAAGTTCCCAACGAGAGTCAAACACAGGTTCTCGCACTCCGTATTCGATGACTTATTTCTCAACTATATGGGATTACGTAACTGATTTTGGAAATACGTGTCGTAAAGAAAGGGAAAAAAAACTTGTATTCCTACGTTTTCTAAATTTAAGGAAGAGTGTGCGTGCAGAATTTTTCTTAGTTTTCTTTTCTTAACACATATATGTGTAATTGGTTTGAAAAGTAAAATTGAAGCAATTCGAGATATTTTTATTATATGGCCGGATTTCTCTATATCATTCTACAGTTCAGTTCCTCCGCGTCTGTCCAGCCAAGCCATTCCTCTTCCTATTTTAGTATGAAATTTTTTCGTGCGGGAGAAAGCGTAAAAAACGCTCGCCACACCAAAGGTGTCCTAGCGGAACGCTTCCTACATACGAATAGGAAAGGGAGCGTAAGTTTACCCATTCGAAAGTTTTTTTTTTTCTTTTAATATCTCTTTCTTATGTTGTATTTTGGCGGAATTCCATTTATGCTCCCCTCCCAGGATGTAGTGTATTTATTTTCTAATCTTAATTTCACAGCTTCTTACATTTCGAGTGAAAATTGTGGATACGTCTTTGTTTCGTTTCCGTTTTTGAACCATGTTACTCGCTAACTCCGGATATGAGTTACGCATATTATAACAACAATTTCTCGTGTTATTTATTTGTTTATTTACAAGTAATATTACGTCACTGTTAGGTAAATGTGTGTGTTGCCGCGTTAGGAGTGTGTATGTGAGTTACTATTAGAAGAATTCAGACAGCAATAGAAAAAAAAAAAACTATTTAAAAAGTGCACATTTTTAAAACTTATTTCTATTTCTATTTCTGAGAGATCCATCTTAATATTGTCCTCCCATCTGCGCCTAAGTCTTCCTAATGGACCTTTTGCGATTGGATTTCCAATAGAGACTTTCAAAGCCTTCCAACTTCTTCCATTCTCGCTACATGACCTGCCCACAGCCTCCTACACTTTATGACCCTCTAATTGACCCTATGGCCTCTGAACCGCGGAAGGTCCAATGCCGCGTTCACAAAAAGCTCTCCATCGATTTCTGTCCTTAACCAGCTGGACCCAGTTTCTATTTTGTATTCCTCTTTCTGCGAGATCCATCTTAATATTGTCCTCCCACATCTGCGCCTAGGTCTTCCTAATGGACGTTTTCTGATTGTATTTCCAGTCAAAACTTTAAAAGCGTTCCTATTTTTTTTTTTTTCATTCTGGCTACACGATCTGCCCACTTGAGCCTCCTACACTTGATGACTCTTAACTAACCCTATGGCCTATGGAACCTAGAGGTTCAATTCCGCGTTCACAAAAGCTCTCCATAGACTTTTGTCCTTAGCCAACTACATCCATTTTCTACTTTCGATTCCTATTTCTTCAAGATCCAGTATGTGCATTTATTTATGTTATATATATATCCTCGAGAAAAACCCACTGACACGATGTTGCCTACCACAAACTTACGTAGCTGGAGATCGAACCACCGTCCCCACGCACCGGAGGTAAGCGTTCTACCACTGAGCCACCGTGCCTCCTAACATAAATAGAATAATGTAATATATTTCAGAAGAATAAAAATATGAACTACATCAGATTGGCATTATATTCTTTAATACCATATGACAGTTTTTCTCGATGTTATCGAAAACTACGCATGAAAATTTACCGTCCCTTCTCCAGGTATGTGATTTTGTTAAGCTTCATGTGATATATCTATTGATGTGTGCTCTACCTTGAGATAGTATGCTAGTTAATCAAAAAATAAAATTTAAGAGTTAATCGCAATTTAGACTATATCTCATTACAGGACATAATTTAGCATTAGAGGACTATATCTCGTTAGAGGACACAGTAACTCAGTGGTTGCCCTCTCGGCTGGTCTAGTTTCTTGCGCGTGCGCCTTTGGTGTGCGTAGTCCTGGGTTCGATTCCTGTTGGAGAGCCTTTAGAATTTTAACTGTCCTCGATGTTTTTGTGTTCGTGACCCTGTCGTTATAGGTTAGTGAAAAACGAGTAAAAATGAAGTAAAAACCTAGTAATAAGTAGTAATAAGCAAATTAATAAGGCATGTTCGGTGAATCAGTTAACTTTTAAAAGAAAACAAAAAGTGGTAGAGTGCTTCTACTTCTGGTGCGTGGGGGTTCCTGGTTCGATCTCTGACCAAATAAGATTGGGTGATGGACAACGTAATGTCCATGAGTTTCTTTCCACACTCTAATTCTATCAATTCTTCCATAATTCACTGGCCTAAATCGTTGTCTCCCATAGCCTAAAGGACATACGCGTAATCGTGAGACGTTAAACTGAAAGATTTGTTTCTTCATTTTATATCTCTGTATATTGTAATCTTATTAGTATGCCATAACGAGAAGATTTGTGAGGATATATTTGAGTATTAGTTCTGTCTTAGTAGTAGATGGCAAAACTTTCTTCCATTTTCTCAAAATACACACTACAAAAAATACAGAAACTAATTTTAGACAGGACTTCGTACATATTACCGACGCTCTTTGAACACCTCCAGATGACACATACTTACCCTTTGTATATACTGTGTTGTCCAAGTATGTCTCAGA